>NC_068394.1:22128298-22150297 GCF_023724105.1 Carassius gibelio | reverse complement strand
CCTAGAATATGACATATTTTCAGTTGTTTCACACTTTTTTTGTTATGTATATAATTCCACATGTGTTAATTCATAGTTTTAATGCTTTCAGTGTGAATCTACAATTTTCATAGTCATGGAAATAAAGAAAACTCTTTGAATGAGAAGGTGTATCCAAACTTTTGGTCTGTACTGTATACCGGTATATATATATATATATATATATATATGTCTTAGAATTTTGACTTGGTGAATGCTAAACTTATATTTATTAATTTTATGTCCACATTTGTTGAATATTGAATTTTTGTACTGGTTCATATCTAGTAATAAATTGACATTTAAAAAGAGATTTGGAATCATTGTTTCTTGAGAATTATTATCATCAAACTTTTCAATTGTAATTGAAAACCAACTTCTAATGCACAGCAGTGTAAAGATGTATTTCATTACAGGTATTATTATTATGACACTAGTTATGGGTCTTGACCACAGACTGTATAAAAACTGTATAAATAACATCAGTTATGATTGTGAAAAGCTATGAGAAATGGCTATCACAGTAATAATAACTGTGCAGTCTATTCTCATGAGACAGAATCAGAGAAGCCACAAAAAAAGAGATTAGACATTTTTCACCTTAATCGCTTTAATAGTTGATTATCACTCTCATTAACAGAAGTTACTTTTCAGGGCAGGATCACTGGTATATTGAAAAAATAAATAATATCAATGAAGCACCGTATGGATAAAAGGGTATGAATCCAAGTGGCCTACATTCAGTAAAAACTTATTTCTCGTTATAATTTTTATTATAATTGCAATATAATATTTGCAACTTCAAGCAGGGAAACCTACTTTGGACCTAGTTTTTTGCTAATCATTAAAAAAATATTCACAGCTCAGAAAAAAAGAAAACCAGAATGAAAATTGCCACAGCAATGACATTTTTCCCTTTTAAGACATATTAAAAGGCTTCAATAGACTATTCAGTGAACTCCCAGAATGCAACACTGCCAATAAACTCTCTATGTAACACCATGAATCAAATCACACTCAAGCCACAGGTACAAAAGGATGCAAAAAATTCCAACACAAAGGCCAACGAAAGGAAAAAGTCTGGAACTACAGTAAAACACAAAGAACTTTGTAAAATCTGTATCATAAGAGTAAATCCCCAAAGGCAGGAGTCAGAATGTGTCTGGATGCTTTGCTGCCGTCCAGCCTTCAGTATCATCAGCAGTGTCACTCACACACTGCACTCCCTGGACGACTCCAAACACACAACATCAAACAAACAAAACAACAATCTCTATGAAACTTCAAACACAAACAAATTCTAATAGCCATGTCAAAAATGGGAAGGCTGTTCATTTTTGGACGTGAAGGAACAGTAGAAACAGAAACAGTGCTTGAAGAGATATGTGCACGTCTCCCCTCAGTGCAACAGAGGGTGAGGGAGAAATCTTCACATTCCGGCAGGACTTGGAGGAGAGAGTGAAGGAGGAAGAGACATTACTTCTTCCAGATGGTGTAAAACACCCATCTGAGTCAACATGTTAAGGAACAGTCAATACATGTGATGTGAGGACAACAAGAAGATGGGGAGAGTATTTATATGCAAAGTATTTATCAAAATTAATTTGACATGAACCGAGAGAAATGAACCAAGAGAAAACATTACCGTCTACATCCGCGAGAGGGCGCTATATGCTGCTCAGTGCTCCTGTAGTCCAGGGGTTCCCAAACTTTTTAGCCCGCGACCCCATGATAAATGCGCTGCTGCCCCGCGACCCCCCCCCCCCCCCCCCCAAAAAAAAAACACCTCTCGTCGCGTGAAATGTACAGCAAATCGATTTTATGCCCAGTCTCAAAGCACACGAGGTTATATTTTATTGTTCTGCGTGCAAAATCAGTGTTACAATTCTGCATGAGCTGCTCGATATCCACCTGTTCTCTCTCGGAAAGTAACTGTGCAGCTATGTTGGGTTGAACTCGTTCATTATTCTGCCATCAGGAACCAGTCGAGTAAGTCTGAGCTGCTCACACGCGTGCTCACACCCGTGCGCGCGCACACACACACACACACACACTCATGCTAATCCGCTAGATGTGTCACTTTATGCTTTCCATGGTGACGCGTCATTGCTTGTCACGTGACATACCGCAGCAACAACAGAGCTGAATGAATGATCTGCTTTTGTCATTTTTCCTTTTTTATTCAAAATATTAACAAATTTGTTAGATATGGCATGAAATAGCTGATATTCCGATTGTCAAATATATGCAAGTGGAAGTGTTTTGTTGTTTAAACACCTTTATAACGATCGCGTTAGTTGAGCTGTATGCGCGATGGGCGCCGCTATCTTAGTTTGTGCCGCAGACGCAGTTCAGAGAATCAGATCTGTTGGATTTACAACACGTGAATTCATCCACTTCTCCCGAAATACATAAAAGTAAGTGGCTGGTGAACTGGGAGAATAATGGAGTAAACTTTAAAGTTACTTACACAATGTGTATCTGATATGAATAAAATGTGTCTAATTATAATGAAAAAGATTATTATTGCCTCTTCCTTTGATATCAGTGTGTATTTTACAAACTCTAAATGTATTGTTTTTTCTAGTACTTATATGTCTGAAACCTAAAATAAACATTATGTGGTTGAAAACACTGAAAAGTTGTGATGACAGCTCTGAGCGCACTTGTCTCTGGCTCAGCGCCAGCCAACTCGCGAGAGCACATTTGAATTTCACGTCATGCACTGACCGGTGTGGTCGTACACTCCAGGGACTAGCCTAGACTGATCACACCGGTGTGATCGTACGTGCGATGCGAAAGAGTTAAATTAATTGAAACAAAAATATATAAAGCCTATATCGAAATCATCTCGCGACCCCTGCGCCGGGGTCCCGCGACCCACCGTGGGGTCGCGACCCCTACTTTGGGAACCACTGCTGTAGTCTACCACTGAGCAGCATATAGCGCCCTCTCGCGGCTGTAGATGGTAATGTTTTCTCTTGGTTCTTGGCGTGTATGTGTGTGTGTGTGTATACATGTATATTCATGTATAATTTTGTTTATAAAAGGTACATGTATTAATGTTTATTTTTCTTTTAAATGTTATATCTATATCTATCTATCCATCTATCTATATAAATACATATAATTTAAATATTTTTTTTAACTTTTTGTTCAACAATATTATTAACCATTTAACATTTAAATAATTCTAAATATAAATTCCTAAAAATTTATAATTATTTCTGAAAACATAATCCTTTCTGTTGGGCCCTGCATTGTAGAAATGCCTTATTCACCGACATACTGTATTTCTCACCCATTATAAATGTATTTCACCATGAAACTTGGTCATTTAAAAAGGATACAGCTCCATATATGAGGGAACACACACCACCTCTTTGGAAAAGTCCACTTTGCACGAAAGTCTGCACAAAAGCTTTTCGTATTCACAGAGCGCATCAGTCAGGTTCACACAGTTACCCTGCAGGCAGAAAACAATGCATTAAAAGGAATGAAAAACAGCAAAACTTTACAGTGAGCAGAACTACCTGCCCCCCTCACCTGTGTGAAGTACTTCCCACCAGGCCGCAGAACTCTAATGGAGAGGTCAAGGATGAGTCTCAGGAACTCCCATGTTGAATCTATTGAAAAATTTAGATCATGTGAATAGATTTAATATTTGTATGGCTCAGTCAGAAACACACAGCTGCATATACAGTGCACTAACCTTCCTCCGGTGCTGTAGAAATAGGGACAGCCGTCAAGTCATTTATGACGTAATCAAATGTCCTCCCTTGCTCTGCAAACTTTTTAAGTACGGGGACACAGTCTTGTACCAATATCTGAAACACAAAAGGGGAAAATTTGATAAAAAAAGAATGCTATTCATTCATTGTTAGCCAAAAAAAAGCTGGAAGTTGTCCAGAGTTTGGGCAATTTCCCTCAACTGTCTACATTGCACTTGTTTCAAAAGCAGGAAATGGGCCTCATTGTAAATTCAAGGATAAAAATATGTTTAGCAACTTATAAATGAATAAGAATGTGTAATATAGTCATTATAGTATGACATTATAGTTATAAACTGAAGCTGGGCAGGTGCGTTTAGAACTGGGACCGGGATAAAATGTCACTGCACAGATCATTCAGTTCTTACCTCATAACAATCTCCCTTCAAGTTATCTAGAACATTCCCGCATGTCTTTCTCATGTGCTTCCTACATCCATCAATCACCAACTCGTCAATGTAAATATTTAATTAAGGAAAGTACATATCTAAAAGTTACAAAACATGAAGTAGTTTTCCATTTAACTGCAGTCAAGTCTTAGCATAAAGGATATCTCAACCATGGTGATCATCTTTGGTTTGAGCTTCACCGCCTCATGGAGAATTCCACCGTCTCCTCCTCCCAGAATAAGTACCTCCTTCCCAGCATAGTGCTCTTTGCCGCTGCCCATAATGGCCTGAGTGTAGGGCAGATCACTTTCTGCCAGGTCTGTCATTTGATTACACTAAATTACCATGTGTTCACATGACACAACATCCCTGAAATTTGTAATGCATTTGAAACTAGTAAACAAACAAGAACCTTTTTACTTACTGACATCCCCATTAAGAATGAGCATATTGCCAAACTGCCGCGAGTGCAAGATTTTGATGTTCTGGTAGGCAGAATCCTTCTCGTAGACAACTTCATCGATATCGTACTCCATCAACCTGCCGTCAGCAGTGGGCCAGTATCGGTCAACATCACCGCCTCGAATCAGCACAGGGAGTCTGACAGAACACATTCAGTTAAACAGACCAAGATAAAGTTCCAGAGAATACATGCTTGAAATGTCATGGGGGCGAGTAAACAATGAAGGAATTTCATTGCATTCATTGAATTTAAAGGCAACCGATTCAGAATGAAAATACCTCTTGATCCTTTGGATTTTTCCATCCAGGAGAGCCTTCAATTTCTTCTCCAGTGCATTCAGCAGCTACAAAGAAAACATTGTCTTAATTATGACCTTCCAAATAAAGAGAAACAGGAAGTAAACACATTTTAAAATGGTTGAATCACTCTCGCCTCCTGGCTGATTTGTTTAGAGGTCAGAAAGTTGTACAATACAAAACAGTTTTTTTTTCCAGGAAGCATGCATTATCCAAATAAAAGCTTCTGAAGTCTTTTGAATTTCTATTCATCTTAACTCTTATTTCTTAACTCTTATATTATATCACACTTTCTCCAAAAATATTAAGCAGCATAAAGCTGATGATAATAATAAAAAGTGAGCCTATTAGATTGACATCTGGTTCATGTGACACTGAAGACTTGAGTAATGACTGCTAAATATTCAGCTTTACCTAACTACATTTAAATGTGATTAAATGTAATGACTGTGTCCTGTTGTTATCAAGTGACAAGGAACAAGTGCAAATGACTCCTTTCTTAAAATCAGATATCCCAGTTTTAAAAGCTACAATATAATGATGGTAAATGTGAAAATAATTTGACAATTGTTTTAAATGCTAAAAGTGAACGTGGGGGGGGTGAATATTTATTTTGAGATTGAAGAATTAATGCAACAGGGTTTTATTAGTACTTTTAAGATGAACATTAAGTTATCATGCATCTCTATCAATCCTGATAGCACCTACGTTCTGTTAACTCACATTGTCCACTTGCACTACATCATCCCCTTCAAGACACTGCAGGTCAAAGGTCACCAGACCATGGGAGTGCATTCGTAAGATGGCAAACCTGATTACAAGGAATAGAAGCGCAATTAAACCCTCAAAACTGCAGTCAAACACTTTGCCAAAAAGTAAAACAAAGCCCAAACAGCTGTGTTTACAGCGAGTCACAAATAAAACAGGAAGTGAGTTCCAAAGCCTTTAAATCCGATGCACAAAGCCACTAAAAATCACAGTGCACTCTTCTAAATGCTTTCCTTTGTTGCACTTAACTGGCCGATCAACGGTCATCCTAAACAGTGTCTGAACACAGGAGCACACCTGGTGTTTTTAGTGGGGCGTTTGTGTGGTCAGGCATCATTATTGTCAGTTAGCTTCAACATTACACTTAGCCGTTACGGAGAACATGAAAAAACTCCATGGAATGTCCTGATCAAAAGGAAACTTGTCTCTTGTTTTTCCTAGCTGATGAGTCATTGCTAAAAACTCTATGTAATGAGAGGGGATTTAAATTCTGGTTCCTCCTCCTTTCAGCTATACAAAACCTGTTGAACAGATTTTGCATACTGCGCCATGTTGCGTAAGACACTGATGTTCTACTGAAGCTTTGAGGCAAAGCTGCTCACCTGCCGTTCTTGCCGAGAAACGTTGCCAGATACCCGTGTCCCTCCGAGTCATGGACATTCTCTGTCATTTCCTGCTCTTGAAAAATAGACTGTAAGCCACGTACAGTCGCAGAGACGTCAGCTAAACAGAGAGAGGGACAACAGACAGATTAATTTAACTTCTAATAAAGAAGATCTTTTGACTGAGAGGAAAAAAACTGACACTAATGCCAATTTTACTGCATGCGGCTCAACTCATTTGCAGATTTAAGATTTCTTTTTCTTTTTTTTTTACATGCAATAGAAGACAAATTCCTACAGGTTTTGAACGACATGGCATTTTCTGTTCTTTTTTTGGTGAACTATCCCTTTAAGAACTGACAGCTTAAGTCACCATTCACTTTAATGCAACTTTTCTACTTTTAAAGTGTATAGTAAAGTGACAGCGAACAAATCATTTTCATTTTTGAATAAAATACGTTTAATAATCGAATGAAATGGAATCAAATGAATTATATTTCGTAATTTCCACCATAATTCTCATTTTATATGATAATTAATTTCATTCCAGGATTCAAATTGCTCTTGAATAAAACCTAGTAACCTTTAACCTAGTTAAGCACATCTACCCAATCAAGCCGATTCATATTGATTCCTATTATTTCGACAGCTTATAAAAGTAGGGTGAACTGCAACGTACAGATATGCTTATGCAGCCATAAATTTATTTTATATTAATCCAAAACATAGTACATGATAGTCTGCACCTGTCACACTGATCACAAAACAGATATGGCATGCTTGTGTGTATATCGAAGTATGATCGATGTGGTATGCACGCATGAATTCTCATCTTATCTTCTTGCGATATTATTAGACAGTGAAATAGAGGCACGGCTGTCAAAAAAAATAAAAAAAATAAAACCCGCTAGATCCAAAATATTTAACGTTACGGGAATAGTGCCTATAACGAGGTCACGCGCGGTTCATTCATAAAAACAGATAATATGCAAAAGGCAATATATGTGTTAATATAATTCGTCTGGTAGTCAGTGCATATGTATGTTCATTTATGAGCTTCATTCAAATACATGATACAGAGCCAACATTAGCCTCTGCTAACACCGCTATGCTACCCCCAGAAGGTCAATTATCAGAGCAAACGTCAGGAGGACATGCACAACAAAAAAGCCATACGAATACAATAACACATGCATCCCGTGGCCATCTCGGCAATGCAGCAGTGGGACTGCAGCCTCCCTGCTATTATAAAGACAATAAAACGCTTACGGAGCAGTTGCGAGGAGGCCCGCATGTCTGCAGTGCAACACGAGCCCTCCTCTTCCTCTCCTCTTCCACTCGCCCCCTTCATTCACTTCACTGAAATTTACCTGGCGCACGGAGTTTGAAGTCAAGGGTGTAATGTAGCACTGCCATGATGGGGTAAAGCCGTCTGCCATGCCTGGATGAGGCAGCCGGAGGTGAATCGGTGGAGAGTCTGTGGTGACAGAGGGGTAGATGACGGGTGTGTTGTGTTCACTGCCGCTGCGCTAGTGCGCTGCGCTCTGTCCGTCTGTCTCTTTCTAGTCGAGCTCGGAAGTGGGTGGTAGCACTGGGCAGGTTGATTCAAATCAGCGATTCGAATCTTTTGACTAATTGCTTCACATAAGAATCGTTTACGGTCAGTGTATATTTTGGTCATTTTATTATCTATCTATCTATCTATCTATCTATCTATCTATCTATCTATCTATCTATCTATCTATCTATCTATCTATCTATCTATCTATCTATTTATTTTTGTTTCAAAAACAAGAATTCGCCTTATTTATTTATTTATTTTATTTTTTATTTTTTTGTTGTTGTTCAGGGGTAGAGAAATGAATGAATAATCGATTTACACACGTGGGCGGGAAATAACCGCCCCTTTCTGCTGATTGGTCAGTCAAAGATCAAACCGTGCCGCCCGTCATCATCAGGTCTTCTGCAGCAGCAGTATTCAAACCGGTCCTGCAAGCACCCTACAGAACCTCACATTTTTGCTTATGTTTCCCTATACCTGACAAACCCATTTTAGGTCTTGCAGTCTCTACTAATGAGCTGATGAGTTGAATAAGCTGTGATAGATGAGGTAGACAGAAAATGTGCAGTGCTCGGGGTGGGAAACAGGAAGCCAAACTGGGTTGTGTCGAGCTATTCATTAGTCTGGTTGTTTGATGAGAAAAATATTAAATGTAGTTGCCATAAAACGGGTTAAGAATCCCTACAACTGCAGCAGCAGAGGACTGGTATTCTGCCTTGAGGAAGTGCAGAACAGTGGTTTTCAAACCGGTCCTGCGAGCACCACCAGCAATCCACATTTTCTGTGTCTGCCTCATCTATTGCACCTGATTAAACTCATCAGTTTATTGGAGGATTGCAAGACCCGAAATGGATGTGTCAGATATAGGGAGACATACAAAATGTGATGTGTTAGGGGTGCTTAGAGGACCTGTTTCAAATGAACTGCTCTAAAGGCTTATTTGGCCTACCTTCTTTTGTCAAAACACACACAAAAAAATTTCCTGCTAACACTTACCCATTTAATATCAGGGAACGGTGACTTTCACTTTTCATTCTATAAGTGGATGCAAATCTGTCATAAAATAATCTATGCATCTCGTGGTGTATATTCCAAATGTACTGAAGGTATACTGTAGTTTGGTGAAAAACAAACCAAAATGGCAAGTTATTACATTTATGTAAATCTTGTGTTGCATTCATGAGTTTGCAGGAGCTCGCGTCATTCACAAGTGCATGTCTTTTTGAGATATCAGTCATTTTTAATTGCAATAAAACATAAGACTTCATTATAAAACTCAGAAGAGTATGTATTTTAACATCTCTGTTGTTCTCCTGTTCTCAGTCAGAATTATATTTTTTGTGTGAACATTATACGCCTATTCAGGGGCGGATTGACATAAGGGCTAGGCGGGGCTGAAGCCCCAGGGCCTGCTGATTGAGGGGACCCCACATGATTACCCGACATGACAAAAAAAAACAAAAAAAAAACAACAACATTATAAACGAGGCATTTGTTGCATCCAGTGGGGACATAATTACTGATTATAATGACTTATACAGTCTTTAAATGCATTGCTTTGCATCGTGCCATATAAACATAAAACCATGTCTGCATTTGTGATCTGAGAAATGACAAACAACAAGCGCTACTCTACACTGCTCAAAACTGACGTTTGAATCATCTGTGGCAAATCCTTTGAGATTCAGAACTGCCTCAATGTAGTCTACTCTTTCAGGATCAGGAAACAGTCCTCCAAATGCACTGCACACATATGAATCAAAGGCCATCAAAGGCCAAAAAAAGTATTTTCACTTTCACAACGAAACAGCGTTTCCACGACATGGCACCTGTGGCAACAGCGAGTATCAAAGTTCCGCTTTCTTTCTTTGCGAGAACATTTGGGCGGCATTATGCAAATCTTCTCACATCGTGACTTAGACATGTGGGGGCGTGTTTAAACAAAGCATTCAAGGAGGGCGTGGCCAAGTCTTAAATAAAGAATATCTCTTTGGATTTGAAACTTTATTCTTTGCAACTTTAGGGATCTTCTCTATTTTTGAACAGCTTGTAACACTCCAAAGGGAAAGGAAAACTTGAAATCGCATTATATGACCCCTTTAACTGCAGAAAAATATGAATTAAATAATTAATAGCCTGTTATATAATTGAATATTAATATTGTTAAATGCATTTTAATTATTAAAAAATATAATTTGTTTTAATCTGTTATTTATTGATAAATAATGTATTTATACCAACTTCCCTAACCCCATGCAAAACATTTAGGGTATTGTGTGGGCCAGTCCAGCCTGGATGATTGTCCTCTTCTAGGGCCAGAAAGAAGACCTAATAATCAAACAATTAAAATAAACTCCTTATGGGAGCTATGCTCAAAAATTGTTGCTAATTCCAGAAATCTGTTTGCCTTGACTTCATATGGCATTAAGGCATTTATTATTTTAATGTGTTGTAGCCTGGAATATTTGTATTTATTTATGGTGTCATTTTGTCAACAGCAGACACTTGAAAAATAATAGTAACGCCCTTATGTCATTTTAACTGTGTTAAGCCTTATGTATGATGAATATCTTTCCCTCTTTCTTGTGAACAAGATTGAGTCACTGAGCAAATAATCAGTTCCTTTATTCAGATGCTGTTTGCTTATGCTGTAGCCATATGCCTACGTTTTAATAATTACTATTTGAATTACTAAAAGCATTTTGTATACAGCTTAGCTGCAAGTACGTTGACTGTAGTTATCATGCCTTTAACTGAAATCAGAAACGTAAAGGCAGGAGGTCGGCTCGTAGGGGATGAACATGTTCTGGACATTGACGTGAATGCTAATGATTCGTTCAATAACATCGACTCGTGGGTAGAGTGGCCCTGAAGCGCTCAAACCCAGTCTGACACGTGTAGCGCAATCTGGTTCCCCAGGGTGCAGCGTTGGGTTATCAGATGAAATGATCGCATATTTTGTGAATTATTCTTCCTAACCGATAGTAGTAGATTAATTGCAAGTGTTTCCCCAACCTATACACTTTCAAGTATGGAGATAACATGTTCACATGTTCTCTGAGATTTTCATGATGAAGAGAAATCAGTGCATTTAACATTTTATGACTTTTGCTGCCTCTCATATTGTGGCAGTTTCAGATGGTAATAATACTATAATATTGATGTAGAACAATGTGACTAATGATTGCAATATTAATGTTTTTAAGATTCTCCAAGAAAATTAATAGAATATCATGTGCAAAATACATGGTAGTACCATGGTAATTTGATTTAGCATGAGTCTGCGCTCAATTCTTTAGTCTTACTACAGACCAAACCTGTTCAGTTCTTGTTTGTGGTCCACAGCACTCATAAAACCACTCTCTACAGGAACGCCCTGATTCCAGCCATTACATAATTTCCCTTATAATTCTGGCTGTAATCCAAGCATTTTAATTGCTAACTGAACTAGAATGAGTAGCACGTTTTTTGGGGGCATGTGCATGTGATCTAACCAGTTTCTTTTGTTGTCATCTATAATTTAGAAATAATGTAACTGAATCCATTGGACTGTCCTGATGGCCAAACCCTCCAAATATATAACCTCAAAAAACAAAACAAAAAAAAAACACCTTGTGTACTAAACAAGTACTTAATTGGTACTTAAGATAATGTCAAAACATCAAACAATTTATTGATAAAATTACTTTTTTGGAGATACTAGAACACTGGCACTTTCACATGAAAGTTTCATTTTGTTAAAGATCTTTCAGGAACACATGAAAAGGAATTTACGCCTGCAGTTATCTTCAGATAAAACATATTTGAGCATACAAAACGATGTACAAACATCTCAATAAATATCATGCTTACAAAAATAGACAGTGTTAAACTAATCGTTTTAGTTCAACATTATTGCAAGAACCTTGCTGCTAGGGTGCAAACGGTCAGAATATTACAACATACATTATTTACAACAAACCAAGGCTTTCAACACACAACCACACACAGACACGCAATCATTGCATCCTGTCAAACTGGAATTAACACTCTCAGTTAAGAAACATCACAAACAGAAAATCTATTAACCAGACAATGGCCATGCAAATCAGATTTCTACATCAGTAGTTTTATTCTTTCCCTAAATTTGTTTTTCAGTCATGACAGACTGCTGTAGGATAGAGTTAATTGGAAGTGCAGTTATTTGGTCTCTGATGGAGGCCAAAGTCATTATTACAAACACAAATCATTCAAAAGAAAAGAAGTTTACATACAAAATAATGCCAATATCATGTGCAATAACAAAGCAAAGAAAGTGAGTGAGTGCAATGAGAGGACAATTGTGAATGCTGCAACAAAAAACAACAAGAGTCAAAGAGTGAGAAATATTTCTTAGGAAAGATGTAGATGTTTGATAAAAGATACTAAGATGAACCCTCCAGGGAAAGAGAGCGAATCTTTTTTTATAGCAGATATGAAATGACTGGTGCTGTGTCTCTCCATCTCTGGCTACACATCCCGATGGATGATCTTAGTCTCTGCCTCTTGAAGTGGGATGTCCTGTCAAAACAAGACACCACGATTAATGATGTGCATTAAATTATGCAACACACGCCTATGATCATAATGATTTTTTAAGGCTGAAAGCATAGACAGACTTTTTTTTCAAGCTGCCAAGCAGAAGCCTCATGGCATCTTTCAAAAAATATTTGCATCTTTGATTATAAAGTAAAAAAAAAAATGTCTGTCTTTGGTTTGTCGGTTTAAATACTTTTTTTTTCTGTGGAAGACAAAATGGTTTTTCCCCATATAGCTAAACTGCCTCATGATGTCTTGCTTTCAGGTTCAGATTTTGATTAGTATATAAAAAAAAACTGGGAACACTTTACGAAATGGTTTAATTTGTTAACATTAATGAATGCATTAGATATCATGAGTTAAGAATGAACAACATTTTAACAGCATTTATATACTGTACTGTATATTTTTACTCATAATACTTTAATTAAAATGTTAACTTGAAATGTTAAATAAATTTCAGACTGTGATTAGTTTATTAAAAACGAATGAAATTTTGTTAAGCAAGGATGCATTAAACTGATCAAAAGTTACAATAAAGACATTTATAATAATGAAGGATTTCTATTTCAAATAAATGCTGTTGATTTGAACTTTCTATTCACCAAAATAAAACAAGATTTCAGCAAAAATATTAATCAGCATAATTGTTTTCAACATTGATAATAATAAGAAATGCTTCTTAAGCAGCCAATCCTTTTTTTAGAACGGTTTCTGAAGGATCATGTGACACTGAAGACTGAAGTATTGATGCTGAGTAATTCAGTTTTGCCATCACAGGAATAAAAAGCATTTATAGCAATACAAAGCAATTGTTTTTACTTAGTTTGATCAAAATACGGCTTTGGTAACAAAAAGTGACTTCTTTTAAAAAAGACCCTTTTGAATGGAAGTCTATAAATGTTAGGTTAGGATTTAGGGATTTAAAAATGTAAAAAACATCTTACACTTCTGCTATGAACTATGTTTTGTGGTCATCAACCGCTATAAACTGTACCTTGAATGAGTTCTGAAGGATTCGCAGGCGGTGCAGCTTTTCATTAAGTAACGGATCATTGCAGCGGTGGACGAATGATCGCTTGTACTCTAATCGAGAAGAGGACCTGTGCTCATTGACAGGTGATAGATTAGTCCTCTCCAGAGCCCTGTACAAATCCACCAACGAGTCAGCCTGGTGCCTGCGCTCCCGCTCTGGACCTACAGAGGGCAGTGAAGAGCTACTTACAATCACACCATCATTTTCTCAACAACTCAAATTTTGACGATTAAAAAAATTCCCAATTATATGGTTTAGTATATTAGTAATGTTAACTCTACAACACTCAGTTGTACAGTATATGACAGGAATTCTCAGCTCTGTCTGTTCATCAAGCTCTGTCTTTTCAGGATTGAAATCCCTTGCTATAGTAGAACTTATAATTATCTTATTAGCTGTTTGCATTAAGGAGTTACACTTCAGAATGACTATCAGGAATCCAAGGGTAAAAAAAGAGAGAAAGAGCAGCCCTAAAGCCAAATAACTCTGTTCCATCCTGAGACGACATTAACATGGACTGAAGGGACTCCTCCTCGTGTGCTTTGAGGCACAGTTGTGTTCTGAGGAACAGTGAATGTGTGGAACAGAACGGAGGGATGAAAAAGGATAGACAGGGATGAGAGCTGTCATGTTGGATTAGAAGGACTGCACCTAATATGAGGCTATTGGAGGTCTTAAGGGAGATGGGTATTCAGCTGAGATTTGCAGCTATAGTGCTTCTGAATCAAGCAGCAATATGTTCAGCATTACAGGCTACAAATACCAATAACTGGAGCAAAATGCAGCATCCTCTGAATGACATTTTGCACAAAAAAAAAAAAAAAATCAAACATAATACCTAATAAAAAGCAATATAATGAGAATAGAGATATTGCCAGGTTGAGTCAATTTTTTTTAACTACAAGTTTTTTTTTAAAGTGCATGATTCTCATTGTGACTGTAATGCCTTCTAGTAAATTACAATCAATAAATTAATAAATTTCAAAAAAATATAATAGTACTTATAATAATAATAATAACATTAATGCTGAATAAAATACTTATTATTAGATTAATATTATTATTAATACTGTATTAAAATGGCCTGTTAAGATAATTGATATCAGATTAATTATTAATAGTTATAAGTTATTCACAAAATTATTATTACTATTAAATAATAAACAAGATGCATTTTCAAATAATAACAATAATAAACTGAATAAAATATTCATATTATTATTCAAATAATATTCATATCAATACAGAATTAAAATAATGTGTTAAAATAATCAGTATCAGATTAATTATTAATGATAAATGATTCAAAAAATTATTATAAATAATAAGTTGTTATTATTATTATTAATCATCATAAAATATTTATTTTAAATTATTAAGCAGAGCTAAAACCAATTCTGCATACTAATTAAAAATAATTAAATTTTGTGGATAAATTATGAATAATTATAAATCACAGTAGTTATTAACATATTTTGATTATGATTATTATAATAATTAAATGTTAAAAATGCATATTGGTTCTATTAAGAGATAAAAAACGTAAACAATAACTTGGTTGTTGTTATTATTATTATTATTATTATAGTATTCATAAAATGTATTCAAAATGCATATCAGTTTACCACTATCAAAAACATGTTTGAAACTGGAGGGAAATTAGCAATGTCATGATAAACAGGCACCCCTTAATAAAACTACTCATAACCTATATTCCTACATATGCTAACCCAACCACTATCTTGTCTCTGTATATCTGGTCAAAGTTAGTTCCCAGTTTCCTGACCTGTGTGTCTGGCATGGGCCCGTCCCAGGTGGTAGCACTGTGCATCTGTGTGTTCAGCTGTGTTGGTGGCAGCCAGGATGGCATGAAGACCACTGTCACGGGGCAAGGTGAAACTGCGGTGCTTGCTTCCTACTCCACCACCTTCTACTCTTCCTACAGCTGTGATGGGCTTTTGGCTGGGCTGGGTGGGTGTAGTGGGTTGGATGTAGTGTTCTGGCGGCAGCCCGTGCTGGGCAGGGAGTGTCGACTGGCGGCGGAGCTCGACGGGCATGGATCGACTGGGGTCGACAAACACGGAGTCATCCAATGGCAGAGTCTGGAGGAAATGGAGGCCAGAGCTGGTGAGGGGTGTCTCGATGAGGTCCTGCCATGAACGCCGCTGGCTAGCAGACTTTCGGCCAGGGGAGCTGGCACTGCTCACGCTGCCCCCATGTGTCTCGGAGAGGGGAGAGCGGGACTGGATGGTCTCTGTGGAGGGTGGGCGGATATGTTGGGACTCCTGGAACGGACTTGCCTGTAACACAGAGGGTTGGACAACATGCACAGTAGTTGGTAGCCTGTATATTTAACGACATTTAGAGTTTGGTGCATCAAGAACCATAAATCCAGAACGAAGGACAACTATAACAAGAGGGGCATTTATATCCCTGTTTTCCATTTTCTCTGCTGTTTTCTTTTACAAACTCACCGCTGTCACCCTTAGTTATGCTCTGCCTGGAAGGAATGATCTAAGACAGCAGCACATTATGCACACACAACTCCCTTCATTAAGATTACAGAGAGCTGGAGCCAGAAGACCACTTTAAAAAAAGTGCCTTTTGACTATGAATTTACAGTGGCCACAATCATCCCCTGGGTCTAAATAATTCATGTGTCCTTCATCTCCATTCTATCCACCCCTTCACACCTCATTCTTCACCCTGCTTTCCCTCCCTCTTTTCCCCTTTATTGTTTCCCCTCATTCGTTTCCTTCAGTCTTAGTTTTATTTATGAAGAAATTAAAACTTTTATTCAGCGAGAGTGCATCCAATTGATCAAAAGTGACAGTAAAGTCATGCTACAAATGATTTCTATTTTAAATAAATGCTGCTCTTTTGAACTTCTATTGATCAAAGATTTTTAAAAAGTACATTAATGTTTGTTATACTTGAAGAACCTCAGACACTTTGATCTTCTGAGATACGGACAATACAAAGAACAGTGTATTAACAACATAAAGACATCTGTTTCCCAATCTCACTGGGAGAAGATGCAGAAAATGCAAGATGCAAGTCTGGTATCATTTGAATTGTCTCTCTGACTGGTACAATGGTCTCAATCTCGCAATAAGCAGACTAAAAGCTAAAACAGATCCTAAGAGTTCAGAGATATGTTGCTTACTGTAGTGGGTGTGCCATTCCCCAGTGTCTTTCATGCAAATTACTATCTGTCCCAATACAATCTGTGAGCATTAGATCATTCAAAAACAAAATCAGAGAGTCCAATATGGGGCGAGTAACACTTATTGGCTAGTAATACAATTACATGTCAGCAAGAACTCACACCTTAAACACAGTGCAAACACAGGAACCCAAGAAACAACAACAACAAAAAAAGAAAGACAGACAAGACTTACTGAGGTGGAGTGAGGGTAAGTGTCATATGGAGGTGGAGGGCTATCCTGTTTGGGTGTTGAGGACATCTGATCAGCGTCCTCGTGGTCACTCTCGCTCCAGTAATCTGAGGAAATGACAGCAAATATCCATTAAACACATAAGGAGTCCAATAATAATGACATTTGAATGATGTGGAAAGCAGGCAGTAGAAGTAAATTCATTTGAAAGATGTTTGGGTACATTTCTTGTCTTCATTTTAGCATTTATTCGTCAAAGGATAAAAAATTACTTCCTTTATTTTTACTGAAACGCCCCATACATGCATCCAACATGTTGTACTTCATATGCATATATTTCTAGGACTTGCAGACCAGACCACACAAAGTCAGAGTGGGAGAATAATTGATCCGACAGGCTTAGCGAAGCATGAAGGCATCTTCTCACCATGATCCTGTCGAATCCTCTTCTGCTCCGAGTGAGCTGTTGCCGCCATGTTCAGTCGACTGAGCCACCTGCGAGCAAACAAAAAAACAAACCAAAAGTTACCTGGGGAGCTCTTCAAGCTGCTGAAATGCAAAGCTGAAATAGTCTTTCGGGATGTCGCTAAAATTAGTAGCTTTGATCAGCTCATGGAAAATTAAATGAGATGCATTCATGAGGAATTGACAATGTTTCAGATTACATTATGAGTCTTTTTTGCTTCTGTAGGCATCCTGGGAAGTTTCTTTTCATCTTACCTATTCATATCATCCATGTTGTCCGCAGCAAAGTAGAAGCTCTTGATTTTAGGATGGCAAGCCTTAAAAGCACTGAAAACAGGCAAGAGAAAAAGTCAGCATTGTATGCAAAGCTGCATTAAAGTTTTTTTATGAGAACTGTTTCACTTCTAGTTTATTCCACTACTCACAACTTTTTGCGACATTTGTTGGCCTGATCAATGTTGAACTCAGGTAGGCTGACAAAGCCCTCTGCCTTCTCATCCTGAGAAAGAACAGAGATGAAAAAATTAGATATACTGATGTGTTCTAGGTAAGCAGTGAGTTTATGCAGGCAGTCTAATGGGCCATTTTGTGCTTTCATCATGAAGATGAATGACCTCGTGCCCTCACCTCTTCATTGGTGTACCAGTATAGGCAGGCATCTTTCAGCACAACCCAGTATTTCTTCCATTTCTGAGAGAAGTAACTCTTTGCATCCTTCTTCTTCCAGAGCCAACCCTCACAATCACCTTGACCCAAGTCTCTGCAGGAGATTCGCCGCTTACTAATGGAGGGCAGGGATCCAGCTGAGAAGGACAAAGAGAGAGAGAGATCAGAGACGTCAGCGTGGGCAATATAAATGAAAGGACTGGCAGGAATAGTATCAAAACAGGGACTTTTTGATGTACTGCCATACAATGGCAGAGAAATGTCTTGACAATTATTCAGAGGGAGAATCTGTGATTGGATTTCTGTAGGGAAAAAAACTGCACTGCAAAAATCATTTCTTAATCGGAATTTTGAGAAAAAAATAAAAATAATAATAATAATAATAATAATATATATATATATATATATATATATATATATATATATATATATATATATATACATACATATATTTATGAAAGATTCTGAAAAACATTCTTAAAATGACATTTTACTTTAAATGGATTCAAAATTAAATTTCTTTAAATAACACTTTATTTCATTAAAAATATGATAACATAATCTTTAATGTTATATATATATATATATATATGCAATGTGTCAAGCATTTTAATGTAATAACTACATGCCAGAGGAAGATCCAGAGATGAGGTTTCAGAGCTAGCAGAATTCAACATCTGCCATCTTACCTCTTAACTTCACTTTCTTAGACCGGGAAAGTATGGACGATCTATCAAATGTCTGAAAGATATTAAATAAATACAAGATTTAAATAATTTCATGCTGCATCCCTTAATCTTAAATTAAATCTACATTAAGTTGTCTTCAGCACACTCACAAGATAGACAGATGAGGTTTCAGATGTGGGTGTGGCCAGCGAGTCCTGCTGCAGGGTGGGGACTAGGGCGTAGTGGGCGGGGCTAGCAACTTTCTCACTTTTCCTTCTACTACGCCGACTACTGCGACGTCCAGTGTGGTACTCCTCTGTCCCTGCCTTGTCCTCACTTACATATCGCAGCAGGGAGTTTTCTGTTAATAAACATGTGGGATTATGAAACTACATGCGGTTCATAAAACAGGACAAATCACATTTTCAATAAACTGGCTGTTTTTAAAATTTAATAAAGCAGTTTTGATTCTGTCTTTTAAATAATGTAATGGTTAGAGTTGAAAACAAATTATTCAGAGGTCTCAAAGAATACTGCTAAAAGATGCTGTGTTGCACATGTACACATTTGATATAAATTCTGTCAGCGTGACTAAAGAAAACATTCTCTCTGCTCCCACTCCTTCAGCAACAGAGCCTGGCCTCAACCAATGAGAAGCCAGCATCTTGGCAAGACCTCTATGTTGGAGTTACCATGGCAATGCAAAACCCAAAAATCCCAAAATCTCAAAGAGCCCGTGAGATACTGGCAGAGAGTTCCTAGCACAAATGAGGTAAATGTAGGGGGGACGGGGACAATCTGGCCTAACAATGGCCAAATATTTTAAAATGTGCAAATGGGAAGGTCAGGGCTAAAGTGATGAAATCACTGCTTCAGCATAACCTAAGGAAAATATATTAAAGCAACATCCTACTCAATGCTCATCCACCCACATACAAACACACACACACACACACCTCTTCTGATCTCTTTTGTCAGCTTGGCGGGATCTTCATAGTCTCCAACCCAGTTATATTCTACAGGCATGGAAATAGGCCTCAGCCGTCCTAGTACACATGCACAGAGAAATCAAAACAAAATCAAATAATACATTACAGCACAATACACATATTGGGCCAAGAGTAGAAGATTAAGTATAACTCAATTTTTATGTTTACTGCAATGATTTATGGCCATTTGAATGCAATGTATATCTGTATATACAGCATATACTGTGTTGCAGATAAAAACAGCCTGCAAAGACCAAACATCATCATGTAAAAAAGCATGTACCATATGTAGTAGTGCTGTCCCTGTGTAAGGGTGGAGGGCCCTGATTCTGATCATACTCGTAACAGTACAGGACCGCATCCTCATCTAACAGGGGGAATTGCCTCCGGCACTCCTGATCCAGGAAGGAATTGGGCGAATCAGAACCTTTAGCAGCCTGCTGGCAGTTGCTGGTAAGATTTCCTATGTTGGCTCTGCAATGGTAAGTGAAATGATCTTAAATGCAAACTAGATTTTGACTGTTCCAAAAAGATAAATGATTTCCGGTGCAAAAATTACCACCACAGTGCATTTGCTAAGGTGTTTCTGGTTGCTTACTGGTTAAACCAAAAAGTTCCATCTCCAAATGGTCTCATGATATGGTCAAGTCTGGGGTCAGTAAGATTTTCTTAAAGAAGTTTATAATTTAATTTAGCAAGGATGAAATAAATTTAGCAAAAGTGACAGTACAATCATTTAAAATATTTCACAAAATTCTACTTTAATTAAAAACTTTTAATTTGAACTTTTTACATTGACAATAATAATAAATATTTCTTGAGCACAAATCAAGCATATTAAAATGATCAATGACACTGAAGACAGTAATGGCTGCTGAAAATCCAGCTTTGCCATCAAAGGAATCAATTACATTTTGAAATATATTCAAATAGACATATCACCATATCACATTTTTTAGACTTTGTTTTGCACCTTTTTTCTGTCTAGTTGTCATAATTTCTGATTTGAGTTCTTCATTGTGTTCAGGTGTGTTTAGTATGTTAATTCTAGTTTGGTCTGTATACTTAAGTTCCTGCCTGTTCAGTTTGACTTTGTCGGGTATCTTCAAAGTTATGAGTGTCTCCTGCCTTCTCTTGCTTGAATTTACCTATACATGGATTTATTAAAGACAGCTTATCTTTATCTTTGTTTTTGTGTGTGTTCATTGACACATTTAAGTGAAAAGAAAACAGATATTTTAAATTATAATATTTCTCAATATTACTATTTTACTTTCTTGATTAAATAAATGCAAACTCTGTGAGCATCAGATACTTATTAAAAAACAAAATAAAGTCTTACTGACATGTTGACAAAGTGCATGTTGAAGTGTTTTCATACACACACACATACATATATTTAACATATATATATAGTGTGCATCTGTGTACTGGTTTGTGTTGTAATACTGTACCTGGGTGTGTATGGGTCATCTGGGGGAGGGGGGATGAAGAGGTCCTGTAGAGTGCAGCTGTCCCGTCTGGATGGGGTGCTGAGGGTGCTTGATGGTGTGGCCACACCACTGCTGGGGCTGGGAGGAATGATGGGCTAAAAACAGTGGTACACTTAGCTTTAGCATTTCTAATATCCTTTAGGAAAGTTGTTCAAATATGCTTTTGCGTTTTGATGCAGGCCATTTTCAAAAGTTTAGTATTAGTTTATGCATTCAAAACTCAAACATGGCTTTGATTTTGTGTAAATAAAATTTCTTCTCAGTGTCTTCAACTTTGAAGTTGTCATGACACTCAGTGTGTCTTGTTCGATGTCAGCTGTGCAATCAAAACGGAAAAGATGAAATAAATATGTGCAATTTATAGACTGCACAGTCAAGCGTCTAAAATGACATTCCACATTTTCCTCTAAGGGCCCAAGTAAAGCATCCTGATGTGCGGGGCTTCAGTGGAGCAGCAGAGGAGATTGAGGAAAGAGGGATAAGCACCAGATTAGAGGTAAAATGTTGAAAGAAAAAAAGGGAGGTTGGTGTGTGGGGGAAGAGTGAAGCGAAAATTTGCCATGCAATACAGTTGGTCAAAGCCTTGAGGGAGGGGAAGAGTACTCTTAATGCTGCTAAAAAAAGAACAGGCACAGACCGGGGGACTATGCCATGGCATATCATCACTTCCCACACACCACTTAATCCACGTACCGCACACATCCCATCAGTACCTGCAGGGCGAGGGGCTTCCATCTCATGTTCTTGAGTAAGGCTGGGGCTGACGTGAGAGTACTTTGAGGTCGTTTCTTTAGCGTGAGGGTCACACCCGCAGGATTGCTGCGTAAAGAGTTTACCAGGTTCTTCAGCTGCCAGCCCAC
>NC_068394.1:22102410-22127798 GCF_023724105.1 Carassius gibelio | reverse complement strand
TATATATATAGCCTAATATAAAATAATACATGAATTGAAATGTAATAACAATCGTTTTGTAACGAATATTCTATTTTATATTCTATATTATATCATACATAGACATTACTTTTTGTTGGGGTTACACCCAACAGAGACTTGAAGTTAATCATTAGAACCATAGACCGCAAGGTTAGAACTCATTTTCCACATGAAACGATTTCAGTTTTATGTCTATTTTATTCCTCTGGAGGGCGCAACTAGTCAATGTTTTTTTTTTTTTTTTCAGACTAAAGCAGGTCAGTAGGCTATGCTCATTTGGAAACTGATACACCTGATAAAATACTTTACTTCACAATACAAACTAATGTTTTCTCTTCATCTACTCATCTTTTTATTTATCTGATCTCCAGAAGAAACATTGGTTTTATTATTTTAACCATGTATATAGGGTGCAACCATAGAAAAAAGGGGTTCATTGGGGTCCTATATAGAACCATAGGGTACTTTACTCAACTCCAAAGCACCTTTTATGCTAAAAAGGTTCTATAATGACAAGAAAAAAACCCTTTTGGCACAAAGGTTCTTTAGGCTATTATTCATTCATATATTACATTATTCTGCAACATTTTGTATATGTAATTAAATTATTGTTTGTAGTAACTTAATATCAAATTTTAATCATGCTGATTTTTGGAGAAAAACTGAAATGGCACTCTTCGTGTGATACTGATTAACTACATAAAATGATATAAATATATAAATTTTCTAACCCCCATATCTTGAATTTTGTGATAAGTCACATGCATTCTTAAATGCATTTGAATACACCGAATAATGCAGTGAAAGAGCTCACTCAAAATGCACACGCGCACCAGTATGATTTCATCATGTAACTTTACATCAGCCTAGATGTGTTCACATTTTAGGCACGATTTGTTTAGTTTTTTAATATACTTGATACTGTTAAAAGTCACATCAAAACAAAAAATATGAGTTCAAATATCACACCTAAACTCGCGTGGAAAACGTATGATTCAAATGATTCGAGAACCCGCTTTGAACTCCAGAACTGACTCAAATGATTCGCGATCCGCTCCGAACTCCCAAACAGACTCAAATGATTCGCGATCCGCTCCGAACTCCCAAACAGACTCAAATGATTCGCGATCCCGCTCCGAACTGACTCAAATGATTCGCGATCCCGCTCCGAATTCCCAAACAGACTCCAAATGATTCTCGATCCCGCTCCGAACTCCCGAACTGACTCAAATGAGTCGCGAACCCGCTTTGAACTCCCGAACTGACTCAAATGATTCGCGAACCCGCTTTGAACTCCCACACTGGCTCAAATGTTTCACAATCCCCGAACTGACTCAAATGATTCGCGAACCCGCTATGAACACCAGAACTGATTCAAATGATTCGCGATCCCTGACATTTTCTCTTTCAGTGATGCTCAAAAATGCTGCCTAGACAGCTTACTAGGTTTTGAAACAGCCGACTCTTGCTGAAGCAGCTCATTCTCTCAACTCCATAGCCCAACCGGATGATACACTGCACTCAACTTTTTTAATGCACAGAAACATTTTTACAACATTCTAAACAGTTTTCATACGCATTAATAATGTTGTATTTAATTCCAAAGGAAAGGATTCACCAGTATTTGTATGTGTAAGTGTATATTTTATTTTTTGGTTGTTGAGGGAACAACCAAATGTTGGGAAAAGTCCCCTGTTCAACACTGTATCACTGAAAAAAATCTCAGCTTGCAAACTTTTACACCATCGACAAAATGAACGCACAGCGTTTTTAATACATAGTTTTTTTTTACGCATCTCGTCACGCCAGAGCTGTCAAACATGTGTAAGGATACATTGCTGTTTCTACATAACAACTTACAACCCTCTACGGACACCTTGGCAATTGAGTCGCAATTGGCTATTAATTATTTTAGTTTACTCGCCAGTCAGTCAAGCTTTATAATAATCAAGTATCATTTAAGAATAGAACTTTAGTAATTAGAAGTAAAATGTGAACGTTCAATTACATTATAACATGTATTCACAAAGAAAACATCTCATAATGTTTCACTTCTGTTAAATGTGATGAAATAAATCATCTTTTGTGTGAAATATGAACAGCTATGCTAATCTTTCTCCTTTTGTTTTCCTGTTTCTCCAGCCTCGCGTGTGGAGACTTCAGAAGATGCCAGACCTCACAAAGATTTCAGATGAAGGAAACTATAGATGAACATGCAAAGCTGCTAAATAATCCTTACATTGTAATCATTGCCGTAAAAGGTAAGTTTGCAGGCTGATTTAAGGTGTGCTCCTACATTTTCTGCTTGTACTCCTATGTATTTATGATACAAATGTAAATGACTGTAAATGACCATTTTAGCACCGGTTCCAAATTTCCAAGAACCGGGTTTTCGATAAAACGTCTGCATTTCGATTCTGCTTAACGATTCCAGTGTTCGAATTCCAATTTGATTAAAGTTATTATGTGCAGGAACGGAACGAATTTGCGCCCTGTTTGTGTGCAGCGTGCATGAAGCGCAAGTGCGTGCACCAGTAGTGTAGCCAGAAAAGAGACTATGGGTGTGCATATGAAAATCTGGGTGTGCCACATTTATTATCAGATTACTGTGCAAAATTATGGGATAGTATTTTGTGCTGACACTGCTTCAGTCCAACCATACTCCTAGTGTTAATTTGCAGGTCGTGTCAAAATGTAGTTAATTGTTAAATGTAATAATTTTCCTCCAAATACGATAATTTTGAACTTTAGCCATTTCATTTTGTTTATTTTTCATTACAATTTATTCACTTTAAATAAATTATAATATATAATTGTAGGATTCAAATGAATTGTAGTTGTTCAATATATATCTTTTTTTTCATGTTTTTGTTATGTCTGGGAAGCCAGAATGCGCATGCATCAACAGAAACATTTATTAGTTGAACCCTGTTTTATTACGTGCCATTTTTAGCAAGACATATTACAGATGATATTACAGATGTTTTGTCAGATTTAAGTTGAAGCGCGTGCCGAACCGTGTGTGGTGAACCGAACGGTTTGTTTTTTTTATTTCAGCGAACCGTGCCATCCCTATTACCTCAATAATCGATCAATTACAGGCCTAAAACAATCATGCCCGAGCAGACGGATATTAGTACATCTCATCACACCGGCACCCGCGTCTAAATCAGTTGTATGGTCTGGTTTTCAGTCTAAAACAGTTGTGTCAAGTATAAATGTCTCGTCTGTTTCGGGAGGTGCGCGCGCAGTCAGCGGAGGCTCGCACCTTTTTTTTTCTCAGATTTTGAAAAATCTTCGCGATCGACTTAAAATGCTTCCAAGATCGACCGCGATCGACGGGTTGGTGACTCCAGATATAGCGACCAACTTTTTTTGAGCAAGCATTGATTATGCGTGACACAGTCTCAATTTGTGGGACGCATGTATTGGGCTTCAAACGCTGTGCGCGCACACGCTACGCGGGACGGGTGGTCACCCTGCCTGGCACACCCGTCTAGAGTGTGTCCACCTTTGTATGTGGGTCCATGTACATGCTGAATCGACAGGTAAAAAAGTCAAAATATTCATTTATCACCAATTAACTGTTTGACAAACACTTCCTGCTTCGATGTCCAGATCTGAATTTTAAAAAAAAATCTCGAACATGCTCCGAAGTGCCGATCTGAATCTACCGAGTCGCGAACATGCTCCGAAGTCCCGATCTGAATCAACCGAGTCGCGAACAGGCTCCGAAGTCCCGATCTGAATCAACCGAGTCGCGAACAGGCTCCGAAGTCCCGATCTGAATCAATCAACCGAGTCGCGAACAGGCTCCGAAGTGCCGATCTGAATCAACCGAGTCGCGAACAGGCTCCGAAGTGCCGATCTGAATCAACCGAGTCGCGAACAGGCTCCGAAGTGCCGATCTGAACCAACCGAGTCGCGAACAGGCTCCGAAGTGCCGATCTGAATCAACCGAGTCGCGAACAAAAAAAAAAAAAAAAAAAAAAAAAAAAATTATATATATATATATATATATATATATATTCTAAGTAAACAACAATAGCCCAAGTTTAGTAAACATTTTTTATTGAGAAATAATTCTGCATCTATTCTTAGGTGTGCCAGCTGCCACTATGGGTGGCACAGGCACACCCTGGCACACCTATGGCTACGCCACTGGCGTGCACAGAGAGCAGCGGTCGGTTCCCGGTTTGTGTCCGTTCTTGGACTGTTCCGTGTATTTCCACTGTAGGGAAGGTTGTTCAGAGTCGAAACTGACTTCTTTCATATTTGTTGACCAATATACAGAAAAGTACATCAGTATATCATAAACACAGCAGTTTTCGTCTTACGTGAATGTGAACAGATGAGAAAGAAAACACAGAATATTTTTGTTTAAATAGACAACAGCCTAATAACCGCGTTGCCTGTCATTAATGTTAATCAAAGAACAAAAGGAAACCATTCAGTGATCTTGACTGAATATATTTAATAACTTTAATTGATCAATCTTTATTTTATTTATTAAAAGAAAACAATGCAGTGTTTTTAAACTTTTTATTACAGTTTCTGTACCTGAAATTCTGTTTAGTTGTATTTATTTATGATATTGCTAATTGATTTGTTTGTTCCTATCTTATTACTGACTGTTTACTTGTCTTTAACACTTTAATATTTTACATTTATATTAATCTAGTTGTTTTTGCTATGGTATTTTTTTAAAGCACAGGCAAAATTCTTCATGCAGTTTTTTGTAGGCTGCTGATTTTTGCTCATGTTATTCAGCTGCAACAGAATGCTTTGTAAAAAATAGAATACATGTTTGACATTTAAATGTTTGACTTAATTTTTTTTTAATATATTTGCTTTTTTATTTTTTATTGATTGTCCGCCGGTTAACGCCTCCTCCTTCCTGAGACTGTGAAGTTTTTATGCCGTTACAATAATATTGTTACTTTATTAAATGATCCTCTAGGAAAATACAGTTTCACAGTGTTATCAATGTACTTTCAGGGAAGAACTTGTCAGGAAATCTACTTCACCGCACATCAGTGAAAGCAGATAACAGTTACAGATGTGTGTGTTGGATCAGGGTCAGATCTGAATTCTGCAGGTAGATCTCCAGGAACAGGATTGTACAGCCCTGTTATATTGGTAATGTATGATGGATTTTGTTTTTATTGAAGGTTTCCTGGGATGACCGTTGAAGAGATCAGCACATCAGATGTTGGCCTGGACAGCTGTACCTACAGTACACCACACTGACTTCTTTGCATGGATAGCTGATTATGTTCTGTGAAGGTATTATTATAGCAAACCTGAGCACCTGTGACAGTAGAAATGTTGTAATGAATAGTCACACATGCATATTTGTAAATTGAAAGTCACAAATACATTTTTTTTGTACTAACAATATTATAACAACTAATTCTCTCCAGCAAACACAACACAACATTTACACCATTTCATATTCTGAGGTGCACAAACCCTATTCTACAAATAAGAGAACAACAGTATAGACCCTTTGCAGGTGACGTCACCCTCTACTTGCGCAAATTGTGAACGCCATGAGAGACGGCAGAAGAGCTTTGCTGTAGGACGGGCGGCAAGACAAATGAGTTCATTTTCGTTCATGTAATAATGTTTTTTTTTTTTACTTGTAAGCACAATGCGGTGTTAATGGTCAAACTGTGTATTTACAATGTTAAAGTGGCTGACAACAATAAATATTCTTATTAGGAATAAAACTGCATTGTTTTTTAACTGTGCAGAGCAGTAACGTTAGCTGAATAGTTAGGCCTACTATGCTACTGTAATTTTAATAAAGCCAAATATTTTCTGAGGTGGTACTTGGTATAAAACGTTATAGATCAACTGCATTAGAAAGTTGCATTGGCACACCAAGTGTACAACGGCAACTTAAGTGGGTAGCCACGAATGACCAGGTCCCCTAAAAACAGGTTACATTACGTTACAAAGAACTGGTAAGCATCCAGACTTTTAAAAGCTTTGATATCAGCACCAACCCCATTTACCACATAGTGTTACAGATTGTGTGGAATGAAGTCGGGTAGACTCTGCGATTTAATGAGGTCCGTCAAACGGAGGAAAAGGGTAAGGATCGGTATCCAATCCTACGATCTCCAAGTTCTCCAAATACCGTTCTTTTGTGAGCACCTACCAGATGCCCTACCTCGACGATAACGGCATGACAGCTTGTTCAATAGAAGAAGCCATAAAGTTTAGTGTTATTTATTTTAAACTGATAGAAAAACTTCCCGCTTGTCCACTTCTATTTAGCTTGTGCTTCCGGTGATTCTGCCGTCCGTCATGGCGTCATCACGTGGTCGTAGTCACGTGTTTGCAAAGGGTCTATGCAAGTGCTCAGTTTAGCCCCTTTCACACTAAGAGTCAAGAGTCACCGAGTCAAGATATATTTTTGATGTTGATATGGACTACGCTGATGAGAGTAATGCTCACTGTGAAGCTTACACTGTGATGTACCTGAGAGAAAACAGAGATGACCATCTGATTTTCACCAGTAAGAACAAAGTATTTTAAAGTTTGTTGTTTTACAGAACATCACAGTTATATATGACATGATAATAAGGCCTGAAGATTTTAAGGAAAATATATTTTCATAATGATTTTTTCCTTCTCAAACCTTGTCTGGGGTGTAAAAACACCACTGGCCAAACGTGGTGCATCTCTCTCTTCCCCTCTTTGATAATTACTGTAGTTACCATGTTCTGAACATCACATCCTTTCTTTTCTCCCCAGATGTAATCTATATATATATATATATATACATATATATATATATATAAATAAATTACCTCAAGTTAGCACCAGCAAGCTTGTTAGCTAGACAGTTAGCATCAGCTAACAATATTTACTTATTTTCAGTACGGTTATGAATAACGTCCTTAATAACAATGGATGAAAAGTTTAGAGCTCTACTGATGATTAAGTCTAGAGTGTGTTCACCTTTGTGTGTGTGTCCATGTACATGCTGAATCGACAGGTAAAAAAATAATAATAAAATTTACTGTTTGACAAACACTTCCTGCTTCGATGTCCAGACCTTCGATGTCCATGTGCCGATCTGTATCAACCGAGTCGCGAACATGCTCCGAAGTGCCGATCTGAATCAACCGAGTCGCGAACATGCTCCGAAGTGCCGATCTGAATCAACCGAGTCGCGAACAGGCTCCGAAGTGCCGATCTGAATCAACCGAGTCGCGAACAGGCTCCGAAGTGCCGATCTGAATCAACCGAGTCGCGAACATGCTCCGAAGTGCCGATCTGAATCAACCGAGTCGCGAACATGCTCCGAAGTGCCGAACTGAATCAACCGAGTCGCGAAAAGGCTCCGAAGTGCCGATCTGAATCAACCGAGTCGCGAACAGGCTCCGAAGTGCCGATCTGAATCAACCGAGTCGCGAACATGCTCCGAAGTGCCGATCTGAATCAACCGAGTCGCGAACAGGCTCCGAAAAACCGATCTGAATCAACCGAGTGGCGAACATGCTCCGAAGTGCCGATCTGAATCAACCGAGTAGCGAACAGGCTCCGAAGACCCGATCTGAATCAACCGAGTCGCGAACATGCTCCGAAGTGCCGATTGAATCAACCGAGTCGCGAACAGGCTCCGAAGTCCCGATCTGAATCAACCGAGTCGCGAACAGGCTCCGAAGTCCCGATCTGAATCAACCGAGTCGCGAACAGGCTCCGAAGTGCCGATCTGAATCAACCGAGTCGCGAACAGGCTCCGAAGTGCCGATCTGAATCAACCGAGTCGCGAACAGGCTCCGAAGTGCCGATCTGAATCAACCCAGTCGCGAACAGGCTCCGAAGTTTCGATCTGAAAACTTCGACCAAAGAATGTAAAAAATAACTCAATTTCTCTAATAACTCAATACTCTAATAACTCTACAAATCTATGAAAGACTCAGATCACGTATCTAAAAATAAATCGCTATAGTAAAAGAGAAATAATAAGAGGAGTGAAGTTTCCTACCGTTCTGCTGTGTTTGGTCCTCACGCGCGTCTGACGCTCCGCGGCGCGTCTCCGCCCCTCACACGCGCGTTTACAGCGCTAAATTAATCATCTTTGCTAATTATTATACATTTACTTCATTGTCAGCTTCAGGTCCTTCATTTATTATTGTTCAATTAACTGTTTGAAACAAAAAAAGGTTGTATTTCAGTAATAATTCTAAATTATCAAAATAAAATATATAAAATAATGGTTTATATTTTAATATCCTTTAAAATATAATCTATTTGCTGTATTTTCAGCATCATTCCTCCAGTCTTCAGTGTCACATGATTTTTAGAAATCATGAAAATATGATGATTTATTATTAGAACTATTAATAGTTGTGCTACCAAATATTATACTGGAATCTGTGATACTTTTTTCAGGATTCTTTGATGAATAAAAAGTTAAAATTAAATAAATAAATTTGAGTAAAGGTACAGATATGTATAATAAAATATTACTCCAGTAAAAGTAAAAGTACTCCTTTTTCAATTTTACTCAAGTGAAAGTACAAAAGTACTCAATTTGTTATGTACTTAAGTAAAAAAGTACTGAAAGATAGATGTTTGCAATTTTATATAGGCTAATTTAATTTTATATTAGCACTTTTTTTATATAATCCTACTGCTCAAAATACCTGGGATTTTTTCCAAAATAACCACTATATGGAGTCAAGATATATTTTTGTTGCAGATATGGACTTGTGTTTTAAAGTGTTTTAAAGTTTGTGGTTTTACAGAACATCACATTTATATATGACATGATAATAAGGCCTGAAGTTAGGAAGAACATTTTAAGGAAAATATTATTATTTTCATAATGATTTTTTCCTTCTCAAACCTTGTGTGTGGTGTAAAAACACCCCTGGCCAAACGGGGTGCATCTCTTCCCCTCTTTGATAATTACTGTAGTTCCCATGTTCTGAACATCACATCCTTTCTTTTGTCCCTAGATGTAATCTATATATATATATAGGTGGTTGAATAAAAATATTTGGACATTATTTATAAAAATTACCTCAAGTTAGCACCAGCAAGCTTGTTAGCTAGACATTTAGCATCAGCTACAATTGTTTGCATCCCACTGAAAAGAAGTCAAACACATTTGGTCGTTTTTTTTATTCAGTGAATATAGCTTTTAATTTGTTACTTGACAATTTATATTAGCCTACAATATACTTTATACCTATTTGTGTGTATATTTCCTAGGGTCTCAAAAAATGAAAAATTTTCAATCTCCAAGGTGAACGTTATGACAACATAGGGTAATGTGGGACATTTTTAGCCATTATGACTTGTGCATCTATTTCCATATGAAGCCAAAAATCATTATGACATCCCCAAGATGTTCCTAAATCAGAAGACATTTGTCCAAAATTGTAATTAAAGGGGAATCGGCACATATATTAGCATCTGTATGTATTACATACAGATTATTTTATATTATTTACATCATGTATTATGTATTATTTTATTATTTTTATTTTATTATTATTATTATTATTTTATTATTTACAACAATAATAATAAACATGTAATAGTCAAAAATGTAAAATTTAACTTAATAAAGATAGCAAAATAATTTAATAACCTATTTTTGAAAGGATGTACAATTTTGGAATATGGAATGCCTTTAAAACTGTTATTAAACTTCTAATATAAAATGTCTTTCTTTTTCTTTTTTCAACAGGCCAAACTCACACATAAACGAGGACTGATGAACACTTTAATTCTTCAGACCCCCGGCGTATATGTGGCCAGGCATACAAACTATCACAGACTACAAACCACCCAGCACTGTGCCTCCCTCCAGCTCTGCCTCTCTCCCTGACAAGCTCAATCACTTTGATGCCCGTTTTAATCAAAATAATAAGGAGGTCTCCCTCAAAGCTGAGCATCCACCCAATGAACTGCCTCTCACACTCCCCACCTCTGATGTTTATGCCACTCTGTGTAAGGTGAATGTGCGGAGACAGACATATTCAATCTGTCCCTGGCCCAGGCAACTGTCCCCACTAGTTTCAAACCCTCCACCACCGTGCCAGTAACGAAGCATTACACTGCCTCAGCCCTTAACGACTTCTGTCCTGTTGCACTCACCCCATCATTGCCAAGTGCTTTGAGAGGCTGGTTGTAACCCCTCTAAAATCCCACTATAATCCCCTCCAAGCTGATCTCCAAGCTCAGCCAGCTTGGAATCAGCACATCTCTCTGCAACTGGATTCTAGATTTTCTGACTAACAGACCCCAGTTTGTTAAGTTAGATAACCTCTCCTCCTCCATCATCACCTTGAACACCGGCGTGCCACAGGGCTGCGTACTGAGCCCTCTTCTGTACTCCCTATTCACCCATGAATGTGTTCCTGTTCTACCACTGTACCATTGAGAGCATACTCACAAACTACATCTCAGTGTGGTACAGCAATGCTCTGCATCTGAACGCAAAGCACTCCAGCGGGTGGTGAAAACTGCTCAACGGATCACCGGCACCCAGTTAACCTCCATTGAGAACATTTATCATAAGCGCTGCCTTGGCAGGACAAGGAACATCATCAAGGATGCCCTCACCCTAATCATGGACTCTTCACCATCCTTCCATCCGGCAGGTGATACAGGAGCCTACGCTCTCGCACTAGCAGCCTCAGGAAGAGCTTCTTCCCGAGGATGTGACACTTCTGAACTCCACACCACCAATCTAACCTGCACTTGCTTTTTTACTGCACTGATCACAGTACTTTACATACATGTATTTGCACTACTCATATTTTGCACAGACTGCACATTGTTCAAACTGTTATACTGTAAACTGTCTAACGTTGTTACTGTACAAAGCACAGTAAACAATTTCTATAAAAATATTATTGCACTACTGATATTTTGCATAGAATACATTGTTTAACAATACTAATGTACACTCATCAAACTTTATTTATTACCACTGTTCTTACATTGCTGCTGTTCATAATGAACATATAATCCTACATTGCATTCCTATTTATATTCTGTATATAATCTGCTCAATACTGTATATAGCAACTCCACTGTACATTTTGTTAATCATAGCTGCACTTACTCTGCACTTATATGTACTGTATATAAAACACTATATTCTTGCACTTCTGGTTAGACGTTAACTGCATTTCATTAACTCTGACAATAAAGTTGAATCTAATCTAATCTAATAATACATTTTTAGAAGGGGGTTTATATTATATGAACTGTAAACAGGCTCCTGAAAAGCAGAGTATTAATAAGTAACTGAACTATATCTGAGCATCAGTGTGTCAGTGTTTATGTTTGACACAGAGTTTTTGTTTTGACATCACCGAAGAGCTAACTGGATTGAACCAGGAAAATTTATGCATGTTTGGTATTTTGCAAACTGACTGAGAAGAAAACTGCAAAGACATGAATCACCTGTATGTGCTAACATTCACAGAATGAGAGAAATAAATATTTATAAATCATTGGGATTTTGGAGTTTAAACTCAGTTTAGTGCCTAAAAGTCTAAAAGTCCTAAAGTCTCTTCAATATTTTTTATGTGTCTGACAAGGTTGAAAAAGCAAATAGTAAAAGCAAATAAAAAGTAAATTGGTATTTCTGACAGAGAATATGATAAAGTGCTAGAAAAATCATTTTGATAAACATATAACACAACGTATGACTTTAAATTATCTATTTAATAATAAAAAAACTAATATATACGAATAAATAAACAAATACATAAATAAATGTATGAATTTAGCAGACACTTTCATCCAAAGCAACTTACAGTGCATCCAGGCTAACAGTTTTCACCTAACACACACACACACATCGTTACATATATATATATATATATATATATATATATATATATATATATATATATATATATATATATATATATATATATATATATGTATATATATATATATATATATATATATATATATATATATATATATATATATATATATATATATATATATATATATATATATATATTGTATATATATATATATGTGTGTATGTATATATATATATATATATATATATATATATATATATATATATGTATATATATATATATGTTTATATATATATATATATATATATATATATATATATATATATATATATGTATGTATGTATATAATGTAAAATAAATATTATAAAGAAAAAGATGTATGTTGCCTTGGCAATTAATTTAGATAAAATAAGTTGAAGTATAGCTGCAAAAACTGAATCTAAAATATAACGCCAATGCTAAAATAATGTCTAATGCATGTGAAACATAACTCAAATGGAAACTGTACATTCTAAATATTAATAAATACTGTTCTAATGGATAATACTAAGATAAGCCTGCTTCAGTGTGTCAGTCAGTGTGTGTGTGTGTGTGTGTGTGTGTGTGTGAACTGCAGTGACCCTTACGCAGGACAGCGAGTGTGTGTGTGTGTGTGTGTGTGTGTGTCGGAGGGGGCGGGCTAGATCTCCGCCGAGCTTCTCTTTCTCCAGTCTGCGCTGTGTTGTGTTGTGTTGTGTGAGTGTGAGAGTTTGTGTCTCGGCAGATTAAGTAGCCAGCTTTTTCTCTTTGGGATATGAGAAAAGATCGTACGCTTTTCTTTTAATCGCGTATTCTGGATGTACCTACTAATGGAGTGAGCGCGGATCATCCGAGCCCGTTATCCCGGACAGACACCAGCTTTGTTCGGCCAGTAATAGACGAATAACGTCTGCTATCGAAATGAACGACACGGAGAAAGATAACAAGTCTGATGAAGACTCTGAATCTCTGGAGGCAGAGGAGGTTGATCCGAGGATTCAGGTACACAGCAACACAATCCACAATTCACATCGACATATATATTCCGACTTTTGTCTCAGTCATGTTTAACCTTCCCCAAACCAGATCTGAAGTTAGACCGAGCAATCAAACTCTGATTGGATTAAAGCTCAGTCAGATCCTATCATACCTAGGCTACATCCATCAGAAAGCTTCATGCATTAAAATCCGATCAGATAATGTTCTTTTGCAGCTGCTGTTTGCTCTGATAAGGGGAACCCCATCTTTACATCATCTGTTATATTCTGCAACATTGTTTCATTGTTTGTTACATCGTGGAACCTCGTAGACAATCATGTTTACTTTGACGTCATATTTAGAACTCATTTTCCTCTGTAAGGGAAAGCGTTAAGCTCACGTGCACTGCATACAGAATTAAGTCATATTTACAAAGTGTAAGAATAATACGATGCGTTATATTCACTAGAAAACACCTAAAAGTGTCAAATGTATCTGTTGTACAGACCTTATATGAGTCATTTTCTAATGCAATGACATAGGCCTTTAGACATTATCAAGCAAGCTTTAGATTAATTTATTGAGATATATTTTTGTCTTTTCAGATACATTATTATAAAACATTATTTGATCATACCTCTTTCTGTGTAATGTTTTTCTTCAAATGGCCACTTGTGGTACTTTGTTTCCAAAGAAATGACACTTCTAATGCATTTTAAACTATGCTTTTCTCTCGAAAGTAAAGAACCTTTCTGTATCAGACTGTGTGCTAGTTGTGCTAGATGAACTGGTTTTTCATCCTCTTCCCATGAAAGAAAATAAACGCATGATGTTGTAATGAAAGCAACATCTGTGTGTCATCAGCGTGTAGCTAACATCGCAGGACAAGCATACATATGAGCTTAATCTCAGTGTTGGGTTACTTGAATAACACTTTCCAGATGTTGTCGGCCTGCTGGTATTGCAAGAGACATCTTACTGCGATTTTAACTCCTCTGCCTTGCTTTATCTCTTCTGCAGGGTGAACTGGAGAAACTGAATCAGTCTACAGATAACATCAACCGATGGGAGACAGAACTGGAGGTAAGGTTCACATGCTTGCTTTGTGGTGTCACTGTTTTCACTGAAAATGGTTGCGGGTGGAATTCCAAAGTGGAAAATGTCTAAACACTTGGACCCTCCCCCTTCCGCTGCTGACCAATAGGAAGTTTCTTGCCTGTGACTGACACACCGTATATCTGTTGAGCAGATCGAGGAAATCTCTCTATCCGAGTCTGGAATTCCTGGCTTGAAAGCCACAGGCCACGACAGCTAAAGGAGTAGTTTAGGAAAATGTTTGTCATTCCAAACCTGGATGGCGTTCTTCTCGAGGAGAAACACACAGAAGTAATTGCCAGTTGCTAAATTGGTATCAGAAATGTTCATTTCCATGTTTTGTTTCAGAAGATTAATGACTTCCTTTTTAAAAATAGCATATGTACCCTTCCAAAAAAAAGTACTGTGATGGTAAACCAAGGTAAACGAATGTGTTTTAGAGAATATCATGATTCTACCATGTTCCAAACAAAAAAATGTTGTTAGTGTCAGAAATAATAATCAAAATACAGTGATAATCTAAATCTGTATTGTTGTCAAATTTGCCTTAACAGGAATGAATCCGAACTAATGTAGAATATTATTTGTGTATTATTGTTATTCATATTATTGTAATATTTATTTAATTTTGTTTTAATATCTTGTAATTTTAATATTAATATTTAGAATTAACTGTATTTTTTGTATGAATTTAATTTAAATTTAATTTAATGCTATTTTTGTTTTAATTAATTAACAATAATGTTTTAAAGAAAATTTCCCCAGTTAGTAATTTTAATGCTTCATCCTAAACCTATTTTAATTAGCTGACTAGCAGCGTTATTATAGTTAACTAAAACTAAAATGGAAAACGTTATTATATGTATTTTAATTAATCTGGTTACCAATGCAGCATTTCTCATTTTCATGTAGTTTAACTTGATGCACTAAAATAACTAAAACTTAAATAAAAATAGCCATATTAAAAACAAATCAAAACTTGCAAGTCAATTAATAAAGCTAAAATGAAAATGACAACTGAAAATATAAAATAAAACTGTCTCAATGGTATTAAAATAAAACTGCTGCTAAGGCAATCTTTTTTTTTTTATTAGACATATTTTTTTAATAGTTTTAGTTTCACTTTGTGCACATGTAAGTCTTCTTAAAGGCCTCTTAATTTCAGATTCAGGACTATTTGTTCCTTGTCAGATTGTTTCCACAGTTCTCAGTCTCTGACTCTGTTTGGCCTGTGGTTATTCAGCAGAATGAACCAGGAAGTGTCAATCTGTCGGAGGAAGTCTAAATCCCTCTGACGTGCTTTTTGTCATTGAGGTCCTGTGTGGAAGGATGTAGATGTCAGTGTTTTTAAATATATCATCTGAGCGACCGAACCCATCCGAAGACAGATTCATTCAGAGCTGGACACCGCTTGCCCTCTGCTCATCTTATGCAACAAGCATGAGAGTTTCTTTAGCATGAGAGGGAGTTTTCTGTCTAGAAAGCAAGGTGTGGATTCTTTCTTAACTCTGTTAAATGCTGAATTGAGTTAGCTGAAGCAGCGCTTTTCAGGGAGCTACAAAAGGCTGATTTTTGAAGCATTTCATTGCTGTGAAACTGAAAGATGGACACTCATAATTCATAGAGAGTCCTGAACATGCAGTTCACGCTGCCTGGATATGATGAGCCTTTCAATGCATTGAGATTTATTCAGATTTCACAGACTGCATGCACTGTAATTCACTCTTGAATACGCCTGTCAACACAAAGACAAGTATTCATCTGTCCCTGTCTTTTATTCAGTAGGTCATACAGTTGAATGCATCACAATGATGTCCATGGAAATAGTGTGAGCCTTAGACAGCACTGTTCACTGTTGCACATTGCACACAAAAATGCAATTTTAAAATCTGAATGGGCTTTAGGAGTGTGAATGCACTTCATTGGGGAACAAAGTTGTGTTTAAGTCATACTTCAGCCAGAAATGAACACTAGCTGTAAATGTACTCACCTTCAGTCCATCTGAGATGTAGATGCGTTTGTTTCTTCATGGGAACAGATTTAGAGAAATGTAGCATTCCATCACTTGTTCTACAATGGATCCTCTGCAGTGAATGGGTGCCGTCAGAATGAGAGTCACAGGGGTATTTTTTAACTTCAAACGGTTGCTTCCGGTTAAAATCTGCACAGATCAAGCACCGTTTACAAACTAAAACAGCTCTAAGCAAATATGTGGGAGGATTTTGATGCGAGAATCAACAGGAGATGGATTTTTTTCGACTGGAGGAAGCGTTATTATGGATTATGGACTCATTCAGAAAACAGATTTGTTTCTTACAAACAGTTTTTCACTTCACATGACATTAACTGATGGACTGGAGTGGTGTGGATTATTGTGGTGTTTTTATCAGCTGTTTGGACTCTCATTCTGACGGCACCCATTCACTGCAGTGCATCCATTGATGAGACACTGATGCAATGCTACATTTCTAAATCTGATGCAGAAATAAACTCATCAACATCTTGAACTAAAGAACTGCACATAGAATCTGACAAATGTGTAAGGTTTGTACCATGAATATCAAGATACATTGTAACAGACTTTCTAGTGATATACTTGAGGATATGTGCATTTGATTTTAGATTTACTCACCCCAAAAGTTCTCTGTTCTGTAGGACTCTCGACAGAAGTTTCGTGCCATCCTAGCGGAGGCCACGGTCAAACTGGAGGAGCAGGTCAAGAAGATCGGGAAAGCTGTAGAAGAGTCCAAACCGTACTGGGAGGCCAGAAGAGCGGCGCGTCAGGTGAGCTTCAATCCCTCGTCCATGTTCAGTTTGTTCATAGAAATATGTTACACTGAAGTTTGCATGGCGTGGATTTTCTGCATTCTTATTTCATCAATGAACACTTGGGAAAAACAATTTAAACTTTAGGAAATATAGTCAATTACTAATGCCAACAGGAAAGCAGGCTAAAGCACAGAATTATGCAATAAATGTTTGGCTGTTGAACAGCAGGAAACATCTGAGGAGCGGGTTCAGTGGACGTTTAGAGCCCGAAGCCAGTGACAGACTGGAAAAAACTGGTTATGACTCCTCATCTGGTTCCCTTCATATTACTCTACCAGCATGTTAACACAGAAACAATGAATCTACGTGCAAACTATGTAGAAATGACTTTAATGGCTTTTTTCTTGGACACAAAGTAAAAATGTTCACTGTACAAACAATATGTATTCTACTTCGTGGCTAAGGGGAAAAAATTATAATGTTACTATTAAAAATATGTTTATACATATTTTCCCCATGTCAAAAGGGGGAAAAAACTAAGGGTTAATTGTTTTTGCTCTATTGCCCAGAACTAATCATGATTTATTCTTAAATAGCCGCCTAAAGTGTATTAAATTAAAAAAATGCTAATTTTTGTAAGCAGTGCAAAGTAACTTCAAACAGTTTTATACTGTAAAGTGACATTAACCAACTGTGTAATCTTTGTAAAAGAGCACATTCACATTATTAATGTATTACAATATTCAATGATCAAAGAGAGTACGATGTTCCTAAAGAATATAAATATAGAATCAGTTAAGAAAAACATTTGCCCCAGTTTAAATTCTTCTCATAGTCACGAGAGCACCATCCAAACCCAGTGGTGACCGTGTTTCAGTAATGAACCCCCTGCAGTCCAGCACACACACACGGGGGATTTGTTTGCAAACAGACTTTGGCATTCGCCATAGATAGAAACAGCTCTGGAGAGAAGAGCGAACATGATGTCCTTCTCATGTGTCTAAATGTAAGAAAAACTCTTCTCCTCAGGACACAATGACTCTCTGTGATCATTATTACACCATGAATCTGATGTTTCATTTGTACAAGCGTCTGTCATTATGTGAAAGAGTGTGCAGTTTGGTACGTCTGCTGAAGAAGGATTTGAGATCCCTGCTGCTTTCAGCCATGAAATTCTCCATATTATCACCTTGTGACAGTGATAAATCAACACAAATGTCGCACTCACACAGTCATAAAAGAGCTTTTTATATCCAGGAGGTGACTTTGGTGAGAGTGCTCTGCTTCTGTCTCTAACTCAATTATAACGCAGTCAGAACCCAACTGGAGTGACGTGTTTACGATCTTAGAAATACGTTTTTTATATCTTTGAAAGAACAAGGCTTATGCTTAACAAGGCTGACGTTTTTGGATGAAAAAAACCCCAGTAAAAACAGATAATATTATAAAAATTTAAATCAGTGTTTTCTATGTGATTATCTGTTAAAATGTCATTTATTTCTGTGATGCGCAGCTGAATTTCCATCATCATTACTCCAATCTTCAGTATCATATGATCTTCAGAAATCATTCTAATATGCTGATTTGCTGCTAGTTTCTTTCTCTCAATTTTTTTTTTTTTTTTTTTTTTGGTGGAAAAACGTGATACATTTTATTTTTCAGGATTCTTTGATTAATAGAAAATTCAAAAGTACCACATGTATTTGAAATATAAATCTTTTGTAACATTAGAAATTACTTAACTGTATATTTTTAACAATTGAATGCATCCTTACTGAATAAAATCATTATTATTTTTATGCATTTTAGCAGACGCTTTTATCCAAATAATAATCTATAATTGCATAGATAAACTAATGTTTATGTGCAGCTGAAGTGTCAGACTCTCACTAGTCAGATGTGAGAAGCCTTCAGATAATCAGAAGCTCATATTCTCAGCTCTATTTTTACACACATTAAAACAAAATGATCTGAGATTAGTCACGAGGGAGTAAAATGCCAACAGGAAAAAGATCAAGTCAGCTAATCTTTAAAAAGCTTCTGGTAAAACCTGATTGATTTAAGCAGAAGCAAACACAGGCCATAAATAATAAGTCATTAGATTTGTATCTCTGTGGCGTCTGTAAGCATTACTACAGTCAGAAATGACCTTTTGGCTTTCTTGATTCATGTTCCTGCTCTCACTGTGAACGATTCATCAAAACTATCAGTCACAACGATGCTTAATAATTCAGGTGGAGTAAATATGTTCAGCGCACACACCTTTCTAAGTCTGTGTGTTTGCTAATATATGATTTAGTGGCTTGAGTTAATCATGTTATGCATTATACAGTATCACTGTGTGTGGTCTGTGTAAAGCCTCAAGCATTACTGCACCGTTTGAGCTTTTTACACTGAATTGGTGCTGTGTGTGTGTGTGTGTGTGTGTGTGTGTGTGTGTCTGTCTGTGTGTGTGTGTGTGTGTGTGTGTGTGTGTGCGTGTGTGTGTGTGTGTGTGTGTGTGTGTGTGTGTGTGTGCTGGTGGTCTTGTGTAACTGTCCTGTCATCACTCTGAAAGACCACCGTGATCTGTCTGTGTCAGTAGATGAGACAAACGATCAGGACTGGCACTGCCAGCTGTCCATTAGTTAAAGTGCCAACACCCACTGCACAGCCAATCAGAGCACAGCACACGGCCACGCCTCCACTGACCTACAGCTCACCAGATCGAAAGATAGATAGATATCTCGCTCAGCTGTCTGTGTTCTTGCTGTGTGTCACGTGAACAGCAGTATCAGACATCAATGACAGACTGCAGCACGTGTCAGCTGACCTCACACCTTCACAGCCTGTGAACTGAGGTTATAAAAGACACACACACACACACACACACACACACACACACGCATTATCACGGACAAATCAAGGTCAGACAGCAGATGCTATGCAGACTGAGACTGCATATGACTGGCTAAAATGAACTCCAGTCTCCAATCAAACCACTGAGAGTGCTGGTGCATCATCTCATATGCAAATGTAGAACTATTTTAGTCCATCTCTCAGCTGGACATTAAAATATGCAAGAAATAGTTTGCACGTTTCTTTTCCACTCTTAGAAAACGGCATAACAGCATGCATTTCTGCGGTATACACACTATGCACATTTTCTGCATGCATCGAATACACAGATGACATGCCACATTTGCTGCAAATTGCACACTTAAAGACTTAGAAGAAGACAGATTTAGATTACCCACTGATATTGTTACTACCACACAAGTCATACTATTTGTTCAGTAAGCATTATGCAGTATACATATCATGGAATATCTGTATGACCAGCTACATTTGCAAAAATGTGCATGTCCATGCATCCCACAATGCATTGCACTGAATCAGTTGTTGTATTTTAAAAAATAATAGTTGTCTTATCTAAGATAGTAACTGAATTGAGGTCATATGACATAGTAGTATACAAGTGTACTACATATGCACTAGTGATACTAGTGTATTACTAATGTAGTATGTTTGGTTACTGTTGCATACTGCATCATTGTGTAATACCCAGAAAATGTCAGAACTTCATGTTCTCTGAAAAAGGTAAACATAGCTGCTCACCCGACTGATGCAAGTTCTTTCAGATTTATGTGTTTTCTGATTTGTTGATTTTTAGCACTTCAGGGCTTCCATAGTTAAAGTTTAAATCAAATGAATTTTGTTATGATAGGAAAGTCCGAGAAACACAGAGAGGGAGCTTGGATTGCATGAGTCATGAAGAATGAGCAGGATTGTTTATTCCCTGCTCCACCCAAAAGCCATTAGAGCAGATGGGAAACAGCCGTCTTTGTCTCGTTTTGGATGTGGTTGTGAAACTCCTCTGGTTTATTATAGATGCTGGGAGATTAACACTGTGGCTTGTGCATTACAGTTCTTCATGCAGTATGTGTCATATATCCAGGAGAGGAAGGTCATAAAAAAGCCCCTAAATAATCAACCCTCCAGTGTGTTCATCAGACAGGAGGAAGTGTGTAGATTATTTAGAGACAGTTAAATAAACATTCTTCTGCATTTTAGTGAATGCTAATAAAAACCCGGGGAAATTTCCTGCATTTAAAGAAGAGTTATTATATCAGTAGAGTGGCTAGTCTCCTCTGTTTCTTCAGGTGGATGAACTTGCTTTGACAGTTAAAGAAGTGGGTCAGTGTTTTTAGTAGGTCAGACAGAGTTTAGGATGTGCTGAGATGCTTCTACATCTTCAGATGCTGCTGCTGAGCTCATTAAATATACATTCGGTACGATTTCAGCAAACGCCGCTCATGGAAAACCCATCGGCCTCATGTCTGACCGAGTTTGTGAAAGAAATAGGTCAGCAAAGCTGAAAAAAATGAGATGCTTTTGCTGCCTGAAAAAAAACAGAATATCAGGAGGAAAAATTGACAAAATGAGAAACTGAATAAAACAAGTCCGGTCCTCCGTGCAGACACCGAGAGCTTAACGAGTGTGTGTGTGAACAGACAGAAGGATGAAGGAGTGTGTGTGAGTTTGACCTTTAAATCTTCACGGCCAGTGAGAATCTTTCCTGACGTAACTCTAATCTGTCATTACAGTGTTTGCAGAGCTCAGCTTCACCTCACCTTGACCTCCTGAGGGAAAGTGTTTCAGCAGACACATGATCATTTACAGGAAACAAAAAGAAGCTGCTTGATCTCAATAAATATATAACAGAATAGAAGTGATCAGAAATGGTGATAAAAACAGATTTGCACATCTTTTCAGCACAAACAGGAAGAAAACGCCTAGCAGCCTCCCAGAAAGCCCCAGAAACCACCCAAAACCTATTCACCAAAGAACCCTGAAAAATAAAATGTTGTGCAGCACAAGTGTTTTCAGCATTGTTAATAATCAGAAATGTTTTTTGAGCAGTAAATCATCATATTATACTGATTTCTGAAGATCATGTGACACTGAAGACTGTAGGAATGATGCTGAAAATACAGCAGAGCATCACAGAAATAAATTACATTTTAAAATGGATTTACATTGAAAAGGGTTATTTTAAATTGTAATAATATTTCTCAATATTACTGAGTTTACAGTATTTTTAATCAAATAAATGCAGCCTTGGTGAGCAAAAGACATAAAAAAAATCTCACTGATTTTAAAAGGTTGCATGCAAATACAATATAATACAGTTTAATGGGAACAAATGAGAAAACTGCTGAAATGAAACTTATGCTTATGCATGTATCAGTCTGGGTGTATGAGTCTATTATAGCTGTTCAGAGCTGAGTGTTCAGCGCCGTGCCCACGCAGACATGTCTTCTCATCCCTGCGTTGGCAGTGGGCTAAATGCAGCGTCTGTTTACTGCAGTACATGCATTGTTTCACCGTGTTGAATGGTCAGTTCTGAACAATGCTCAGAAAGGTCAGTTCTGGACATGTGTGATGTGACGCATTAGCTAAAACGCTCATGAACCGGAGGAAGCCGAGCGTGCCCTTCATCTCAGTGTGTGTGAGTCATCTGTCTGTAGAAGTGCACTAGATCTCTACAGCTCTCTCCACCTGTACACTACACTACACACTTCAGCTGAGGATTGTGTGGCCATAAGCAGACACTGCCGTATGACTCTGTGTGATTTTCAGTGGACTGTGACACACATAAAGCGTGCAACAAATAACAAAAAAGACATTCTATAAGGTCATAAGAAACTAGTATGATAATATCACTTTAAAGTCACTTTGTTCATCCAAAGTTATCTATTTTCCAATCTCCTGTCACAACTGTAAAGCTGGTAAACATTTTTTATATATATATATATATATATATTTTTGCCTTGTTTTTAAGTGCAAATATGTGAAGATGCGAGCAAAATGACATGAGATGCTAAGTTTTGTTTTCTGACAATTATATTAAAATTAAGCTTAAAACAAGAAAAAAAAAATGCCAATAGGGACAAAAAATTTACGTAATAAGTAAACATTTGATTATTTATTTTTCCACACTGGCATGTTGTTTTAAGCATAAACTCGCTTAATTTGATTTTGTTTTTGTTTTTACTTAAATTAATGTATCTTGATTTAGGAAAGTTTCAATATTTTGGAAGCACAATGCATACTTATAAATGTAAATTTATAATTGATATGGCTAGAAAATATAAAATTACACTTCTGACAACGTCACAGCTCAAATAATACAGTATATTAATAATACACTTGCAACTTAATTTACATATTTACAAGCGCTACAGAAAAGCACAAACTGCTTTTAAATAATTTTTAAGTTCTTGACTATAAACAGAGTTTTGATAATCTGTTTTGTGCTTAACTCTGTGATCAATTTGTACTGAACCTTAAACATTCATTTCAAAATCTGAAGGTTGCTGAGTTTAGAGGATATAAAAGCTCATGAAGTGAGTGATACAGTGGGGTGAGATTGAGCTTTATGAAATATACACTAGCCTCTTGTCCAAGCTTTCTTTATGAATTCCTCAGCAGAATATAGATTTGAATAATGTAAGAGCGATTGTCTCTGAATGAGAAGCTCGTCCCGCAGAGAGACAGAGACTGCAGCGGTCACATGACCAATTAAAACTGAGCGGCTAATGCTAATCTGGCTAATCTGTCAGCGCTGATAGGAATCACAGAGATTCAATGTAGTTTCAGTCTCAGACCAGACAGAGGAATGTGACATCACTGCAGTCTTATTTTACTGTCATTAATACATTACCATAGTTTTTATGAAATTTGGAATTTGCTTTTTTCTATTTTCTATTTTTATTTTAGTTAAAGTTATTTTGTTGTGTGTTGGTTTTCTTTAGTAATTTTATTTATTTATTTTTTAAATGTCATAGTTTTTTTTTCTTCTAATTATTATTACTGTTTTACTTTACTTCATAACTATTTTATTTTAAGTAACCAAAAACATGCTGCATCAGCAACAATAATACAATGTTTAACTGAGGGAAATTAAAAGAAAACTAAATCCAATTAGTTAGTTTAATTAAGTTTTATTAATATTTTACATTAGTTGTTATTTTCTATTTTACTAGTTTAAAATATATATAGAGGATATATATATATATATATATATATATATATATATATATATATACATACATATATATATATATACATATATACATATATATATATATATATATATATATACATATATATATATACATATATATATATATATATATATATATATATATACATATATATACATATACATATATATATATATACATATACATATATATACATATATATACATATATATATATATATATATATATATATATGTATATGTATATATATATATATATGTATATATATATATATATATATATATATATATATATATATATTAGTATTTTTGTCTATATAGTATAATTTTTATATACATTTTATCCATTTTAGTTATTTAAGTACTTGTTGAACTATAAAACAAGATTACTTTTTGTTATTTTATTTCAGTTCATGTTTATTTTATTTCAAGAAATATACAGTATTAATTATTTTTAGTTTTGATTAAAAAAATGTACCAATTACAGTCATATAACTGAGAAATATAAAGTCACTTACATAACTCTCACTCTTTCTTCATTGGTAGAAACTTCCCAGCAGAACTTGGTGTCGTGCATGGCACTTTTATGTGGTCAATTTGCATCATTAATATGAGCAAATGAGTGATTATTGACAGCAGCTGTTACTACTGTATCCTGTTAACACTAAGGAAGTGTCATCATCACTTGTGTAACTCTTAACATGTGCTCGCTTGTAACTGTTATCAGTGCATTGCAAGAGATGAAGAATGTGAGCTGCTGGCTGAAGGCAGTTTCTGCTGAGACATGCATCATGCATTAGTCTCCAGATTACACCGGGTCGAAAGCAAACAGCTCGTTCTTCACCAAACCTGTGAAAGCATCCTCAGTGTCTGATGTTTTTGTCTTTTAGGCCCAGGTTGAAGCTCAGAGAGCCACACAGGAGTATCAGCGGGCCATCGAGATCCTGCGGGCCGCGAAGGAAACCATCTCTCTGGCCGAGGAGCGACTCCTGGAGGAGGACAGCCGGCAGTTTGACTCGGCCTGGCAGGAGATGCTCAACCACGCCACCCAGAGGGTGAGAGACACAGCACAACTGATTAAACCACAAGCCTCACAATCCTTAAGCTGCAGACCACTGTTGTTTTGTGCATTATGCTATGCAGTTCATTTCTCTGAATTGCTCTGATTGGCCGTTCCAGGTGATGGAGGCGGAGCAAAGCAGGACACGCAGTGAAATCCAGCACAGAGAGACAGCGGCCAAATACAACGCCTCCATCAGCAACATGAGACAGCTGGAGAAAAAACTCAAACGCACCATCAACAAGTCCAGGTCAGAGGACACAAGTCAGGGGTTTTCATATACATACACTACTGCCCAAAGTTTGGGGTCAGTATTATTATTATTTTTATACTCAGAAAGGATGCATTAAATTGATTCATAGTGACAGTAAAGATGTTAAAGAATTTATTTTAAATAAATTCTGTTCTTTTTTTTTACTTTCTATGAACTTTCTAAATAATAGAAAGCACATTAGAAAGTTCATTAGAGCACAACTGTTTTCTAATAATAATAATCAGAAATGTTTCTTGAGCAGGATGTCAGCATCTTTTTCTGATTTCTGAAGATCATGTGACAGTGAAGACTGGAGTAATGATGCTG
>NC_068394.1:22075913-22101910 GCF_023724105.1 Carassius gibelio | reverse complement strand
ACCGGAGTAGGCGGATTAATACGTGCATAAAACACGGGTTTAATTTTGGACACATGAAAGGCGGGGTGTATCCTCTTGTACGCAGGAGGTAGTTTGAGGCGGACTGTCACCTTTTGACCCACGACGTAGACGGGAGGCTTTGACCGGTGGCGTTCGGCCTTGGCCTTAGTGCGCTCCCTCACCCGGAGCAGAGTCTCACGGGCTCTGGTCCAGGTGCGGTGGCACCTCTGGACAAACGCGTGAGCGGAGGGGACCGCGACTTCAGATTCCAGACTGGGAAACGCTGGTGGCTGGTACCCTACACTACACTGAAACGGAGAGAGGCCCGTAGCTGACACTGGCAACGAATTGTGGGCGTACTCCACCATAGAGAGTTGTTGACTCCAGGAAGAAGGATTCTTGGAGACCAAACATCTCAACGTCCTTTCTAAATCTTGGTTGGCTCGCTCAGATTGTCCGTTGCTTTGGGGATGATAACCCGACGACAAGCTAACTAATGCTACTAATAACTTGCAAAACTCTTTCCAAAATTTGGATATGAACTGGGATCCCCTATCTGAAACCACGTCTACCGGGAGGCCATGGACCCGAAAGACGTGATCTAAAACAGTAACCGCTGTCTCCTTGGCTGTAGGTAATTTGGGCAAGGGAATGAAATGTGCCGCCTTCGAGAACCGGTCCACTACAGTCAAAACGACTGTCATGCCATTAGAGGGCGGGAGGGCGGTAACAAAATCTAGAGCGATATGTGACCAGGGTCTCGAAGGGACAAACAGCGGTTGAAGGAGCCCATCAGGAGGTCGGTTAGATGACTTACCACTGGCACAAACTGAGCAAGCCAAAACAAAATCACGGACGTCGCGAGCCATACGTGGCCACCAGAATCGTTGTCTAACCAACCCATTAGTTCTACTTATCCCTGGATGACAAGCCATGTTGGAACAATGACCCCACCGGACAACTTCGGACCTTAACTCCTCCGGCACAAATAAGCGGTTTGGGGGGCAACCGGATGGAGGCGTTACCCCTTCTAAGGCCGTCTTGACCTTCGACTCGACCTCCCATACGAGTGCTGAGACTACTACTCTCTCAGGCAAAATACACTCGGGAGTAGCAGGATGGGCGGAGGGATCAAAAAGACGTGACAAAGAATCGGGTTTAACATTCTTGGAACCCGGGCGGTACGATAGGGTAAATTCAAAACGGCCGAAAAAAAGTGCCCACCAAGCCTGCCTGGAATTGAGTCTTTTAGCAGTTCTGATGTACTCTAAATTCTTATGGTCGGTCCAAATAATAAAGGGAACCCCTGAACCCTCTAACCAGTGGCGCCACTCCTCCAACGCTAATTTGATTGCCAACAACTCTCTATTGCCAATGTCATAATTACGTTTGGCAGGAGATAATCGATGAGAGAAAAACGCGCAAGGGTGGACCTTATCGTCTGAAGCAGCACGTTGGGACAACACTGCTCCTACCCCCACCTCTGATGCGTCAACCTCCACCTCGAACTGCCGTGTTGGATCAGGGGCGACAAGGATGGGAGCCGAAACAAAGCGGTTCTTGAGGTTAGAGAACGCAGCCTCAGCTGCGTCAGACCACCTGAACGGAGTACTGGGGAAGGTCAAGGCTGTCAGAGGTGAGGCTAGTTGGCTGTAATTCCGAATAAAACGCAGATAGACATTGGCGAACCCCAGAAACCGCTGTAGGGCCTTACGGGAATCTGGAGGTGGCCAATCTATCACAGCCTTTACCTTGTCAGGGTCCATTCGTATTCCCTCAGATGACACGATAAACCCTAGGAAGGGGACCGACTGTGCATGGAATACGCACTTCTCCGCCTTGACAAAAAGCCCATTCTCTAATAACCTCTGGAGCACTCGTCTGACGTGTTGAACATGTTCCTGGAGAGATGAAGAAAAAATCAGTATGTCATCCAGGTAAACATATATAAACTGATCTACCATATCTCTCAACACGTTATTCACGAGTGCTTGAAAAACCCCGGGCGAGTTGGAGAGCCCGAACGGCATCACTAAATATTCAAAGTGCCCTCTAGGGGTATTAAAGGCAGTTTTCCATTCACCCCCCTTCCTGATGCGGACCAAATGATAAGCGTTACGTAAATCAAATGTTGTGAATACAGATGCTCCCTGCAACCTCTCGAAAGCTGAAGACATGATTGGTAACGGATAAGTATTCTTAATAGTAATGTTGTTCAGCTCTCGGTAATCAATGCAAGGTCGCAGAGAACCATCCTTCTTACCCACAAAAAAGAACCCCGCCCCCGCTGGAGATGAGGAAGGACGGATGAACCCAGAGTCTAGGGTATCAGAAATATATTTCTCCATGGCCTCCCTCTCAGGAATAGAAAGAGAGTATAACTTGCCTTTAGGCGGAGATTTACCTGACACTAAGTCTATGGCACAGTCGTAGGGACGATGCGGAGGAAGAGAAGCAGCCCGGGACTTACTGAACACTTACTTCAGGTCCATATACTCAACGGGCACGTTTGGCAAAGCCATGGTCTCCTTCTGTCAGACAGCAACAGGAACAACAGGACAAGCAGAAACCAGACAAGACTCATGACATCTTTCACTCCACAATGTGACAGTGTTAGAACCCCATTCCACTCGTGGATTATGTTTGGACAACCAGGGGTGACCTAATACAATGGGAGCAACAGGGGAGTCCATTAGTAAAAAGGATATGGTTTTTTGATGGTTGCCAGATGTGATGAGTGTGATGTGTTCAGAATTGTGGGTGACGTGAGGCAGTTCCTGGCCGTTGAGTGCGGTGACATGGATGGGGAGAGACACAGGAAGGACAGGAATGTTCAAGTGATGTGCCAGTGAAGAATCCATGAAGTTACCTTCGGCTCCAGAGTCCAGAAGGGCGTGACACTCGTGATGTTGATTTCTGCACCGCAGTTTCACCGGAAGGAGGGTCGATGATGTAGGTGAGGACTTCTCAGCGGAGATCCCACCCGATAGTAGCCTCAAGTTTACTACCGAGCTGGGTCCTTTAACCGGGCATGAGTAGATGTTATGGTCAGAGTCTCCACAGTATAAACATAGTCCTTGGGACCTCTGCCGTTACCTCTCCCTCCGGGACAGCCGAGCTCGACCAACCTGCATGGGCTCGTGATCGTCGACAGAACCGACCGTGTTCTCTCGACTCAAGCGCCCCCTACCAGGAGAGAATGGAGGTCTGGAAGGAATGTGTTTGAGATGCTGTCCTGCTGCTGATCCATTCTCTTGACGCTATGGTGCATGAAATCGGTGAGGGTGTTGGTGCTCGCTGCTTCCATGTTGGGTGAGATCGTTCTGTGACGGCTGGTGAAAGGACAGTCCGGAAACAATAGCGAGTTAACAAGTTTTAATGAGATGATGAGATATAGTACAAAGTCACACAAAGACGATGAGGGGGTAACACTCCAGGAAGATGATAGACGGTGAGAAGCCCAGACGGTAATGGAGTGTAGGTGAGGAATCCGGGTCTTGACGGCGTGAAGCAGCAGGATAGAGTTAGCACAGGAACTGCGGGGAACAGAGCCGAAGGTAAGTGTCCGTGGCTGAGTGATCGTGCAGAGAGTGGATGAGGTTCTGGGGAAACACAGACATCCAAACGCAAACTACACAGAAGCCAGACGAGGGTAGACACAACAACATGAAACAACGATCTCACAAACACAAGACGTGAGACAAGCCATTATATAGGAGATGAGTAATGAGTGGCAGCTGTTGCTGATACAATTAACGGAGACGCCCACAACTAATCAGTGCAGACGCAGAACACACAGAATTCACCACAAAGTGTAAACAACCCGAGATCATGGTTTACCAACTGTGACAACCTCCCAAAATTACCGTTTACCCACCTCCAAAGTGCGTTTATCTACCTCTAAATAGCCTACAATTCCTATGACATTTTAAAGTAAGCTTATGTCGTTTTAGTTTCATATTGTTCATTATTAATTTCATAGGTTGTTTGTTGTTAAAGATGAAGTCTTTCATATTTCGCTGCAACTTGTCAGTGTTGCCAGTAAGTTAGTAGTGGGAAGTTCGGATCATTTTAGCCTACTGACTCGGATCTTTGAGTCTCGTTCAACAAAATGAACTAATCTTTTTTCTTCCCGTCTCCATGGGACTGACAGGAACAATAAAAGACTCAGACCTCACCTGTCGATTCCGAACCCATATGTTGTGTAATGCGCATGTGCGGTCAAAAATGAACGAATTACTCTCTGAGACAACTCGGTAGTCCTATTAAAGATTCGTTCAAAATGAACGACACGTAACAGACTGCATTTAAATTCAAAAATGGATATCAGACAATTAATAATAATAATAATAATAATAACGTTCGTTATTTTGAATAGAAATCATCTCTCATACAGCAGCAATTCATCTCATCTCCGGTATATTTGTGTTCGTATACATACAATATCCACGATCCACCAGGCCTATAGTCCAGTGGTGCACACTTTTGAAGAGATAATAATTTTATGACATGTTTGTAAAATATTTCTTCATACAGAATAACATTTCTATTCATTTTGCAGTGATTAATGCGATCTGAAGAACTAAAACAGCTAACAGAGCTAGCGATTACTCTCCTCTTTATTGATTCGCGTCAGCTATGACATCAGTGCAATATCATTAGTTTGTAAAGCTGTCAATCATCTCACGTGAACCACGTGACCAAAAGGATGTCCTTCTGCAATGAAGCTGTCTGTGTCATTGCAGTCTGTGTCATTGATAAAATATATGAAAGACAAAAGTAAAAAAATCTTTGATTCCAGCTTGTTAAATGTGAATATGTTCTAGTGTCTTCTCTCCTCTGTGACAGTCAACTGAATATCTTTGACGTTGTGGACAAACCGAGACATTTGAGGACCATTCCTGGGCATTTGTGGAAACACTGATCCACATTTTTCTGACATATTATAGACCAAACAACTAACCGATTAATTGAGAAAATATTCAACAGATTAATCGACTATGAAAATAATCCCAAATCCCTAATCATTACGTACAAGTGCATTCCATTGGAACCCCTGGATATAAACCTCCCTCTCTATTCCGCTTTAAAAAAAAAAAATCTCTCTGTTTTGTCATTTAGTAAACTTTATAGATTTCAACCTTATTATTCCTTCTTGAGTCTCTTTATAAAAAAGAACTTAGATTAATGTATGAATTGAATAGTGATTGTGTGAACTATATGAGGGAATAACCAGTGTATGGTATGTTGGTAGTAATATCAAATGATTGATAGCCTATAGCGATGTCATCAGGATATGGTCACCCAGAATTTATAGTTTACCCACCTCTTTTTTTACCACTACACCTCTGTACGCAACGCAACACGTAAAAAGGCAGTATAAGTCACTATAATCAGTAATTACATCTCCACTGGATGCAACAAATGCCTAGTTGGGAGACAGCATAAAAGAATGTTACGGGGCGGAACTTTCCATCACACGTTTGAGTCATTCAATCAATCACAACGCACTGGATAGCCGGCCACTCAGTATACACCTCGCTATTCAGACGATGAGCTTTGTAAAAATCGATGTGTTACAGAAAGGCGGGGCATAGAGGAGCAACAATAATGTTCATTGTGGAAAATAATGTGTTTTTTGAACCTTCCCACATAAATACATTGCATTACACCAAAATACACAACATGGTGTTCTTTTTAGCAACATCATATGACCCCTTTAAAGGATTTATGTTTCTTTTATTTAGCTTACATTTTTTACTACTGTAGCTTAGCTGTAGCTTATACCACTAGCTTATTAGCCTACTTAGGCTTATGTTTTACATTTATAATAACTTTTTGAATTATGCTGTTGAATTAGACATTACAAATGACTCATATATATATAAAACATAGGGTACGTTAATTTGCTAGTATGTTTCTCACTCTTGTATTTATCGTTTTTTATTGTTTTATACTCAGAACTTATTCTGGTCTGAAATGATGGAGCATGGGTGTTGTAGTCAGTGGAGCACCTGTCAGATCAGTGTCTATGTCCGTCAACTCATAGTGTGATGAATGCCTCTCATCTTTCTCCTGATGTTCTTGTCAGTACTTTTCTCTGAACTTCTGCCATACACTGAAATGGATTGGGTGGGTAGGTCTGTTCACCGCTTCTGTCATTATTTAATGAAACCAAGGCATCTGCAGTAGTATTCGTCCAGTATGCCTGATAGGTTAAAGTATTATATAGTTGTAAACCCAATTTAAATTCTGCTTTCATAATTGAATGTTACATTTTCAAACTCCAGTAATATTAGCAAAGTACAACAATATTTAATCAGTTCTGAGCTTAAATTGTAAAGCTTTCCATTTTACAATAGCAAAGCTAATAAAATGGCTGTGAAATGTTACAAATGTCCAAAATGTCTGTTTTCAAACATACGGAAGCAGAGTTTTTAAGGAGGTATTTCAGTTTCAGTCGGATGGGGGGTCTTGCAAGGGGGGTCTTACAAGGGTACTTATGTTTGTTTTATGGCTTCCATGGCTGCAGTACACTGTGTTTTCCATTAACAGCCAATCCAGGGTGTTGAAGTCTATTTGGGTAAACTGTAGTGGGTGATATCACAAAGACCAAAACAGAAACAGTCATTCCGACACGGAAGGCAAATTTCAAAGTAGAATAACTGGCTGTTGCATTGTTTTCAGAAAAACAAGTATGGAGACTTAGAATATTTCCTAAAAACCTGCAAACATATTATGTTATTTTATGAATTAGAACATGTTATAATTTACTAAACATAAACTGCACCCAAGTGGGAGGGGATAATGATGAATATGGGGGGCAGGAAGGAAGGTCAGGATGCCTGATAGGGAGAGTCCACAGGGGAGCCAACAGAGAGAAAGAGAGAGCCCACAGAGGACCCACTGGAGGAAGGAGTTAAATCTGGGCTAAACCAGAATGACAACTGACCAAGATGGTGCCCCAGGCAGAGAAGAGAAGTCGAAGATCCAGGGTGATGCAGGTGGTCTAGGGCCAAGGTTGAGCCAAATGGCTTGGGGGGCCATGCCACAACCCAGAGACCCGGAAGACTGTGGTGGAACATGAGTGAAGAAAGAAAGTGGTGGAGCTTTAGGGATGGAGGGCTCTGGTGACACCTAACCAATGCAGAGCCTGAGGAATGAAGGATCACAGTGGACCCCGAGGGAGTAGACAAGAGAGCATGTATTTAAGATTAAGCCAATGGTTTAACAGGCTGAGGTGGAGTCACTGCCCTGTTGAAAAAAAACAGCCATGGCAGCTTGGTTTGAGCTTGTTTAAACTGATCCATAGTTGGTCATGAGCTGGTTTAAGCTGGTCATGAGCTGCTTATAAACTGGTTATAATCTGGTCCTGAGCAGGAGCTACTTGCTTAGGACCAGCACATGAACAGCTATCATGCATCAAAACATACCTAACCAGCATATGCTGGTTTTTTTTTCAACAGAGTGGCTTGGAGGCCTGAGGTAGAGTGGAGGTATCTGAGCACCAATACAAAGCTAAGGACAGGAAACTTGAGGTGGAGCCAAGAAGCTCGATGGAGCCAGCGGAAAGAGAGGAACTGAGGAGCTGTACAGAACCAACGATGGTGACCTGGATGATCCTGGATCATCAAACAAAATCGAAGAACGAACTGATATGATGTCATTTCGAACAAAATCAGGCCAAAATGAAGTTCGTTTTGAGTTCATTTCAGCAGTTCGAAACAGCTGACCAAAGTGAACTTTCTGGGGGAGTTCGTTTCGGCTCCTAAACACCTTTGAGTTTCTATTGGCCAGCACCGGTTTTGCAATCGGTGGTTGTGTTCTGAAACTCCCCCTACTTTGATGTGAACCCCAAAATAGTTAGCTTTTTTAGGTGTTAAATAATAGTGCAAATACCAGTTATTTGACGAGCATTAGTAAATCGTGTTGCGTGATTGATTTGAATACTCTTGTCCTATAAATTTTGCATCTGAAAGGAAAACCCCTACAAATGCATATTCAATAAAATCAGACGAAAATTAAACTCTGTCCACACCTTTTCAGCACCAATTCGTCACTGTGCAGCTTTAGTAAATCCTGACAGAACTATTTTAATGACAAAAGATGGTTTGCACCTGGCGCAAGATGTAAGTAAAACTATAAAAATGCTGCTTGAAGTCGGATCCCTAACCTGTGAACTTGGGACAGATCGATCAACCCAGACCTCAGCGAGATGCGTCATTTGACATAACAACAAACATAATGTGGAGCTACCTTATGTGAAACTTAAAAACATTTCAGCCCAAATTTGGGTCATATATGGACAAACCCTACCACTGGGTTACAGTTTTTACATTTTATTGAAGTTTTTCTATGGTTGAAATACTGATAGAATTATTAAATTATATGATATTGATATTATTCTGAGAGATATAAGGTTCACATGCTACAGCGGTCCATCAAGCCACATTAAAGACCATCAAAATGTTATTTTTTGTTTGAATTTATAAAACTACCAGAACTTAAAGGCTAATAATTTTCATATCAAAACTAAGTTTTCAAAACTAAGTTTATTACAGTTATTGGATGTAGAGTAGACGTGCTACAAATAATGTTTAATGAAGTTTTGTTCATGCATCAGCTGAAAACACCAGAGACTAAAAATCTATCAACCGAAGATCAATTTAAAATTGAGAAAATACTATTATGCCTATTATAGCTTATCCACATTGTGTGCACAAAATAGACTCTTACACTATCAAAATGTGTCATTGGACAAGCACTAGCTAAACTATACCTTTTAGGTCAATGATTTTGGCCCTCCAAATCTGATAAGCTGAATATTTTTGGTTGCTGAAATGTTTCAGTATCTTAACATTTATACAGGAACAAAATATTAATGGTATATCAAAATGCAAATACATTTTGCCACCTGAGACTAGAAGTATTGATTTCTTTTGTCTCTTAACTTTCTTGGTATCTCACTACATCCACAGAAATAAAGAACAGGCCTGGAAAAATATTATTTTCCAAATATTGTTGTTTACATGCTAATGTGTGCTATTGTAGCTTGACAAAGTGAAGTCACAGATGCAGTGTATTCTTCTTGTTTTTCCTCATCTCCGCTTTAATGAAAAAATGCTGTCTTATTTTCTCTGGGCTGTGGACTAATGTTGTGTATCATTCACTTTCTTTCATGAGTTCCACAATAGCAGCGACAGTGAACATTATGGTATTCTCTCATCGAAAGTATCTACACTGCTGCACAGAGCTCAAGCATATCAATTTGCATTTCAAGCAACTTTGCTTTTCTAGCCCTTAGAAACACATGAATCACAAGTAACTGATCTGGCTCAACAGGGACCTGGTCCACAATGGCCCGTCAGCCACACAAACAACACAATCAGTGATCTAAAAGCAACCCAGACTTCAGAGCGTTTTTTTTTTTTTAATCGGTCTCATAAATCCGCAGGGATTTAGCTAAGGCTTTTAGCTCTTAGAAAAATGTCCAACATCAATGTGTCTCTTTCCTGCCTGCAGGTAACATAAGGCCAAGTGTCATGAATCATTCATGGTGTCCCATGAGGTCAGAAAGGTTAAGGTTGTGGCCCTTTGTCAGGTGACATGTCAGGTTTTGTGCTTTCAGACAGGATGCTGTGTAAGCTGTCAATAACTCCTAAAGTATCGCTGTTAGACGTTCTTGCGTGCTTTCCATGTGAATGATGAATTTACTTTAGGGGAAAACCAGGATGACTGTAAGAGAGGACAGTTGCAAGATGGATGACACTTTGAAAAAAAAATATAATAAATGTTGCAATGTATAAAACATTTTTGGATGTTCAGTATTAATCTTTTACTTTCTAAAGTTCAGATTTAAACGCTAAAGTCTGGAGGAAATGTAATTAAAATTAAAATTATTTTATTGAATTTTATCTTTACAATACGTAATTGACATGATTTCATCTTATTGAAAACTGTTGTTGAATCATCAATATATTTAAATAAAAATTATTTCATATATTTAACATAATTATGATGTAGGTGATAAACTTTTTAAAATGTGAACAAATAAAATGCTTTTAAATTGCTAAACTTTATGAAAATGTTTATTATTTTATTTAATAAACTACTACTTAGTTTTATATATATATATATATATACAATTTAGCTACTATATATGCTTAATATATATATATATATATATATATATATATATATATATATATATATATATTAAGCATATATAGTAGCTAAATAGGGTATTGCAAACAAAGATATATGTTTAATTATTAATTAATTGAAATGCCACAGTTTGTTTCTTTTTATTTTATTTTACAACGCCATTGTTGCAGTGGTTTAATGTAACAAAGTAATAATATTTCGTTACAGTACTTAAGTATTTTTTGAGAGTATCTGTACTTTACTTGAGTTTTATATTTCAGCCAATTTTTACATTTACTACACTACATTTCCAAATTAAAATGTAAAATTTTTCTCCGATACATTTCCCCCGAAGCATATTCGTTAATGCTTACTACAAAATGGTCAGAAGTCAGAAAAACATGGACTGCAGGAAAGCAGGTTTGATGAATCAGTGGTCTGTTATCTGTAAGTTAGACTCCTTTAAAACATCTCTCATTGCTCATGTAAAAACAAATAGGCACACAACCGCAGATAATTCAATTTTCCACTCAAGTCGAGACTGGAGTCTGCGATACACAATATATATTCTGTAATAATATAGTAAATGTTGTTTTAATGATGTGCAATCTGACATTATCAAATATATCACCAAATCACACAAACAGGGAGTGCATGTACTTAATTTATTAGTCTATTAAAACTCAAAATTTAAGACATTATAAATTGTAGACAGTAAAAATTATTCTGTATGCTTTTTATTATTTATATAATTTAATATAGTTAACTTAATCTATATCACACAAAGAGTACCGTTTTACTGCAGATATCAGCATGATAGCTAATTTAATAATAATTGTATACAAGTTAGCAATAAGTGACTTACATTTTATACATAATATTGCTTGTTTTTGCTCAATTTTGCCAACGAAAATAGTTCCAAACAAAGATCACAGCACTGTTTCACATCTCTGAGCAATGGGTGGTGTTAACTTATTGAATGAATCAGCTTTTTGAACGAATCTGTTGAATAAATGATTGAGTGATTCACTCATTAACAGAGTTAAATGCTTTGTTCCTGAATGAATTAGCCATTTGAAAATATCTGTTGAATCTCAATGACTCACTCATTAACAGTCACTTGCTGTCATCTACTGGCAGTTTTAATTTCAAGTTTCTATTTTTTTTTTTTTTCATGTTTGAAATAATTTCAAAAATCAGTATTCAACGTTTTATGTTAAAAACAAAACATTATTTATCCATCTGGAACTGCTGTCAGGATTATGGACCTGTTTAGTTGCATTTTGCCCGTCTTTGTTCCTGGGTTTCCTTATATGGTCTTTTACCTGTCCTCATCTAGTTGAATTAGTCATTTAGTTAAACTGTTTTGTCAATTATCCCTTGCATTTAAGTTTGAGTCTGTGCTGTCTGTCTTTGTCTGAAATTGTACCTCAACCCTGTTGTTACCTGTGCTCCTGTCTGCCCCGTGTATTCCCTTGGATGTTGGTTTAAAATACTATTTTGTTTGTTTATGCCTTATCTCCTTGTTTCTTCCCAGAGTGAGTGTGACAACTGCATGTTAAATGCATCCATGTCCCCTCTGAGCTACATTAAACTGTAAATACATGTAAATGCTATTTCAGATTTGCAGATTCCAGAAATGTTTTTTTTTTTTTAAGTACAAGATGAAGTGCTTCTTATTCTTACCAAAAAAATACTAAATGGAAGAAAGAGTTAAACTGAACACAATCTTGCTACTCAAGCTGTGTATGAAAATGTATGTATCTACTTGTACATTTACTTTCAATACTAAAGTACATTTAAGATAAATAATATATTTTTTCATACTTAAGTACAATGAATATCACATACTTTAAAGGGGTCAAGTGATGTTAAAAATAACATTATTTTGTGTATTTGGTGTAATGCAATGTGTTTATGCGGTTTAAAGGGATACTCCACCGTGTTTTCATATTAAATTATGTTTTTCCCTTAACTAAGACGAGTTGATACATACCTCTCTCATCTCAGTGTGTGCACTCAATCGCTTTGGTGCGCGGTGACACTTTGAAAGCACTTAGCTTAGCCCATTCATTCAATATGGGCCAAGCAGAGAAGCTACCAAACACCTCCACGTTTTCCCTATTTAAATACAGTTACTCGCGTAGTGTAACTCGACCTAGGACGGTAACACAATTTTACACCATTTTACATGCTTAGAAAAGCGCAATGTTTTGTTTTGTGTTACCGTCCTAGGTCGAGAGAGGTATGTATCAACTCGTCTTAGGTAAGGGAAAAACATAGTTTAATATGAAAACACGGTGGAGTATCCCTTTAAGGTTCAAAAAACACATTATTTTCCACATAATGTACATTATTGCTCCTCCTATATGCCCAGTCTTTCTGAAACGCATAGATTTTTACAAAGCTCATAGTTTTGAAAAGTAAGGTGCATGCTGATTGGCCGATTTCCTCAAACCTGTGATTAAATATTATGCACTTCACCATACTGTGATGATAAAACCCATTACAAACGAGGCATTTGTTGCATCCAGTGGGGACATAATTACTGATTATAATGACTTGTACTGTGTTTTTACACGTTGTGTACGCATCTTGCTTCGTAAACATAAAACCATGTCTGGAGAAATGAGAAGCAACAAGCGTTACTCCTCTGCTCAAAACTCATGTTTGAGTCATCAGTGGCAAATTCTTTCAATATGAAAACTTACTTACAGACTGTGAGTCAGAAGTGCCAGACTGTCCTTGCAAAGTTGGAATTGCCCCACTTTATTGAAACAGACACTGGCATAGTAGGCTACTCTCACAGGAAACAGTCCTGGTCTTCCACAAAATGATGTTTTTATTAGCAAGATTCAGGAGGAGCGCGTCAGATACTTAGCCTAATCGACACAGGTGGACCATAATCAAGTAATCAATCCCATAGTATAAATATCGCTGACTTACCTCTATCCATTGACGGTTTATCTGCATCCCTCCTCCACCCCATCTCCTCAGTTTGAGTTCACTTTATAAATAGATGGGGAAGGGGGGGTACTCTAGGTTCGGGCCATTCCCGAGCTCGGAGCCCTTATCAGCTTTTTTTTAATTAAAAACACTTTTCTTTTATTGGTCGGATGAAATATGCTAATTTTTTGAGATAGGAATTTTGGGTTTTCATGAGCTGAATGCCAAAATCATCAGTATTAAAACAACAAAAGACCTGAAATATTTCAGTTGTTGTGCAATGAATCTAAAATATATGAAAGTTAAATTTTTATCATTACATTATGGAAAATAATGAACTTTATCACAATATGCAAATTTTTTGAGAAGGACCTGTATATGTAAGGGTAAACTAGTGAAATGCGCTTTCACATATTTGAATATTTGGGTTGTAAATGGGTTTAAATACTACTTAACCACTGATTTCTAGTTATGTCCTCTTTTGGAAGGCCAAACAAATTAGTTTCGCTTTCACAACGAAGCACACAGCTTCTCCACAACATGGTGGCGGGTGGCAACAGCGAGAATAAAAGTTACACCTTCTTTTTTTTTCGTAAACATTTGGGTGGCGTTATGCATATCTTCCCACATCATGACCTCGAAATGTGGGGGCGTGTTAGAATGAGCAGTTTTACGTAGGAGTGGATGACTACTGATTTCGAGTTGTGTCCTCTTTTGGAAGGCCAAATAGAATAGCATTGCTTTCACAACAAACAACATGGCACCGGTGGGAACTGCAAGGATCAAAGTTATAAACTACAATAAAACTTTCTTTCTTTGCATGAACATTTGGATGGCATTATGCAAATCTTCCCACATCGTAACGTAGACGTGGAGGCGTGTTAGAATTACCTGTTTTAGGTAGGAGTGATTAAAACTTAACTTTCATAAAGAATATCGGTAGCACTTTATTTTTCAGTCCTGTTCCCCATGTACATGCTATGTACTTATTATAGTAATTACAATAACTATGTAATAACTAGGTACTAACCCTGAACCTACCCTTAAACCTAACCCTACCCCATGTAGTTATCTTGCATTACCAGAACTTTCATAGATAAATACACTGTAAGTACACTATAAGTACATGTAAATACATGTACTGTAAAATAAAGTGCAACCAGAATATCTCTTTAGATTTTAGTCATTGCAACTTTACAGATCTTCTTTATTTCTTCTCAGTGAGTCCATCAGTAGAACTACAAACTACAAAAACTTTCATTTCAAAGTTCCCTTTTTTTTTTTTTTTTTTTGGATCGGTCATGATTATTCTTCCTTTGTAGTCCCCTATGCAGGCATCATATCAGGTGTGTATTCCATTTAAAATGCGCTATTAGTCTAATCTGTGTTGTGGCTGTTTTTGATTTAATTGACTTTGTGTATATTCTTTTTGTTGTCCATTTTTAGTCTATTTTTGTCCTCGTTTGCAGTAAACCCAGGGGTATTTGATTGAGTATGTCATTAGTGTATATTATCAGGACAGGATTATGTTCCTACATGACTTAATCTTATCAGAGACCATAAATGTGCCTCCACTGACATTCATTTTGACAGAAATATGTGACTTGCCCTTTAACAATGAGCGATGATTAGGCTGATAGCTGTGCCAAGGACATAGTGCTATACATTTAAAAACTAGGCTCTGTCGACAGAGGACGTTTTATCCAACCTTTGGTGCACATGATATTACCTTCACGCATGCATATTAAGATGACTTTTTTGCCCTTAAATGAAGTGGTGGAACAGACTCCTTTGGGGGCCCACTGTTTGGCACAAAGTGCACAAATAAATTTTCGTAATGAATAATTTATTGAATAGCTATTAAGCATTCTAATGAATCTGTGTTTATATTGTCTTTTATGCTGATTCTGAAAAAGCCTCTTATTGACATTTTGTTCAAGGACATAGTTATAATACTCTATTCATGTAGATATTAAATGTTAAAGGTCAAATGACGTTGCCAAAAATAACACTATTTGGTGTATTTGGTGTAATGCAATGTGTTTATTTGGATTAAGGTTAAGAAAACTTTTTTTTTTTCACGTAATGTACATTATTGCTGCTCCTCTATTCCCCGCCTTTCTGAAACGCATTGATTTTTACAAAGTTCATCGTTCTGAAAACCAAGATGTACGCTGATTGCTGACAGCTATCTGGTTCATTGTAACTGGCTGAATTCCTCAAACCATGTCTGCATTTGTGATCGGAGAAATGACAAACAAGCTCTAACATTTACTCTACACTGCTCAAAACTTGCATTTGAATCAGTAGTGTTAAATCCTTTACATATGAAAACTTGTTTACAGACTGTGTGTCAGAAGCGCCAGTCTATCCTTGCAAAGTTGGAATTGCCTGAATTTATAGAAACAGACACCAGCATTGTAGGCTACACAGGAAACAGTCCTTGTCCTAAAATGCGCTGCACACATCTGAATATCTGTTTTGAACTGCTCTGGAACAGTGTTGTAAATACAACTTAATCATTGATTTTGAGTTGTGTCCTCTTCTGGAAGGCCCAACATTATAAACTACAATAAAACATTATTTCTTTGCATGAACATTTGGGTGGCATTATGAAAATCTTCCCACATCGTAACATAGACATATGGGGGCATGTTAGAATGAGCTGTTTTAGGTAGGAGTGGTTGAAACTTAACTTTCATAAAAAATATCTCTTTAGATTTTTAGTCACTGCAACTTTACAGATCTTCTTTATGCACCAAGAGCTTGTAACAGAAAGAGAAAGGAAAAATTTCAAATCGGATCATACGACCCCTTTAAGAACAGAAGGATAAAAATAAAAGTAAAAAATAAATATAAATTAACTACATTAATAATCTGATTCAGATTCTTACAAATCAGTATGCTCTTGTGACCTGAAACTGAAATTTGATCTCAGACTTACATTAGCATTTGTCTCCTGTTTGTTTTTATTTTTATATTTTTATTAAAGATTTACATGCATATATTTTTTACATGCATATATTTTCACACAATTCTGTCAAAATATAACAGAAAAGTAAATCTTAACATTTTGACTTATTTACTAATTAAATCTGGATAGATAATGTATTAAGCTTTCTAAATGTTATTATGCAGTCTATTATGAATTTGTCTTTCCAAGCAGTGAAAACTAAATTAATGTATCACCATATGGACCACAACTAAATTTGCACAAGTAACATTCTCAGCTAGCAATGGCCCATTATTCATAGTTTATGTTTATTTTTACTTGTTTGTGATTTTTTTATTTAGTCAAGTATTGTTTATGCTCTTTATTCTTGGCAAATAGGTAAAAATAAATCAAATACAAAAAACTACAAAAATATAAACCTTTTATCCAACAGTTGTAAAGCCAGAATGAATTTATGCATAATCTCTTCTTCATCACGTCACAGAGAATGTGTTTGTTTTGGCAGGTAAATCAGGACTAGTTTTTGGATTTATTATGTTCACTAAAATTAGGCTGCTGAGTGAGGCAGGTAACATTAATTCTGTTCTCAAAATGCTATGCACATTTAATATGAAAAAAGAAATGCTTAAAGAGTTCAATTTATCAAGGGTTGCTGTAGTTTGACGTATACCAAATGAAAAATGAATTCTCTCTCTCTTTCTCGCTCTCTCTTACTCTATTGTTATTACCATTATATAAGTACTAAGAGATAATTAAATAGTACAGTAATTACAGTACCACATGCCATTTTTTAAATAATAATAATATTCATAATATTATTAAATTATAATAAATTGGACTCAAATAGGGGTTCAGGCTTGCACAAGACATGTGAATATTTTTAAAAGCCCATTATTCATTCTCTTAGTGAATTGTATGTGTTTGTGTATCCATCCCTAACTGATTAGAATCCTACAGTGCAAACCATTTGTTTATATCTTCCAGAGGTGCTGGGTAGTTTACTTGTGAAAGTTAATGAGTCACTCATTACAAATGACACCGCTACAATTCTTAGATACTTGGATACTTTTTAGGTGATCTAGTATTATTACTTTTAATCTCTCATTGATCCTTTATTTGATGTCATGCACAATATTTCTGCAATATAATAATAATAATAATAATAATAATAATAATAATAAAGAGATGTCCCTTTAGGGAATAGTTCACAAAAAAAATTGAAATCTGCTGAAAATGATCTTAGTCCATCCAAGATATAGATGAGTTTATTTGTTAATCAAAACATTACATCACTTGCTCACCAATGGATCCTCTGGAGTGAATGGGTGCTGTCAGAATGAGTCCAAACAGCTGATAAAACATCACAGTAATCCAGTCGATCAATTAATGTCATGTGGAGAGATAAGGTATGTGTTTGTAAAACTTGAAACAGTTGCTTCAGGCCAAAATCATAATAATTTATAATTCATATTGCATTCACAATAACATTTCCTCTAGTGAAAAAATCCATTCCCTGTTGTCAAGTCAAATCACCTTTATTTATATAGCGCTTTTAACAATACAGATTTTAACAAAGCAACTGAATAGCATTACATAGGAAAATAGTGTGCAAATAAAGCAAAAAATCAGTTCATCATTAAATGCAATGATGTCATCATCCAGCTCAGTTCAGTTTAAACAGTATCTGTATTTATAAAATTTGTTTTGAACTATTTTGGACTTGTTTTTGCTTGTAAACTGAACTTGTTTAGTGTATATTTGTATCCTGATTCAGATGAGACCCTTTTCCACTAGATAAAGCAGTTTTATTAATAGAGGACTCTTTACTGATTTAGATGGAAGCAATGGTTCCCTTTCAGTCGGTCAATCTGAGGGGGCTTTCACACTGGCAGTTTAGAGCGGAACAGGGCACGATTCACATGAAAAATTGCTAATGTGAATGCTGTCATCAGACCCTGGTGCACACAGGGGTACCAAACCCGAGACTACCTGTGCAAGCAACACGGACTCAGGTGCACACTTGTCCAGGAAGTAAAGTATCCCGTGCATGCGTAACACTGTCAATATCATTGTTTCCTCAACACACAAGGGAGTCGAGATTGATTGCACACACTCCTAAAAGTCACAATTAAATTAATTAAAATTAAATAATTAAGATAATTAAAATTAATTATTATATTGTGCATAATAGCACCAAAAAAAAAAAAACACACCTGGGTTCAATACAACTATTGAGTGTGAAAGCAGACCAACGCTGCGGGGAATGGGAATGGACTACCAGACCATGTTTCCTGCAAAGGGGTGGGGTTCCAGTGCCTCTGCCAGGATCACCATGATGGTGAGGAACCAACCTCTGAAGGCTTCTTCTTCCACCGGCACATCACAGCCAGTGGAGCTGCCCAAGAAATGGGCTGGACCCTCCTGTGGGGTGCCACTCATATACTTTGGTGCTCCCCCCGATGACCAGATGTTGATAGCTGCATTAGAGGGTGAGCCAGACCTGTGCAGGATCTGGAGTGCACGATGAGCTCACTGGGTCGTGGATGGTACCTTATACTACCAGAAACTGCTCCTGTAGCATGGGGATATACAGAAGTCCCTCTGGTGGAGGGGTCAAAATCCAGTGTATGATGATCCGGTGGTGTTGCATAAGTTTTCAATGAACTCCGCACTGCTACTGACCTTACGTTACAAGCAGCAAAGGTCACTGCGTGGACTCTGGGTCATTTAATGTCCACTATGGTGGTCCAGGAGCACCATCTCTGGCTGTGTCTGGCCGACATCATGGAGTCCGACAAGACTCGGTTTGTAAACACTCCTATGTACCCGTCCCTGGCTAGCACTACTCAGTCTATCTCACTGGCTCTTTCAGACCATCAGAGTTGTCTAAGTGATTCAGTTTGCTCGATGTCCTCTCAAGTGCAGGGCTGTTCTGAAGTGAAGGCTGTGGATACCCCTCTCTTGCGTGCAGAGATCGCTGTTCTACAAGCCGGTCCCTCCAGCCGATATGAAGATGGGGTTTTACAGCCCTTATTTATTTGTACCCAAGAAAAGCAGTGGGTTACGACCAGTCTTGGATCTCCATGTCTTGAACCTGGCCCTTCACAAGCTACCGTTCAAGATTCTCACACTGAAGTGCATCTTCTGGTGCATTTGTCCTTAAGATTGGTTTGTAGTGATTGACCTGAAGGATAGGTACTTTTGTTTCGATCCTTCCACACCACAGACCATTCCTGTGGTTCGTGTACGAAGGACGACCATAGCATTACAAGGTCCTCTCCTTCGGGCTGTTCCTGTCACCCTGTGTCTTCACAAAAGTTGCAGAGGCAGCCATTTTTCCCCTGAGAAAGAAGGGCATTTGCATTCTCAACTACTGGCTCCATGGCCGAGTCCTGAGGTGGCACTCACAAGGCACTCACCTGCACCCGTGGTCAGACCTTGCATTTCTCTGGAAAGGAGTGCCAATGAAACTGGTCTCCAGGCATTTTGTGGTTTACATGGATGCCTCTACCACTGTATGGGGGCCACATATGACAGGCGTGCAGTGTTTGCATGGAATAAACTGTGACCATTGAGTACATTAAAAGACAAGGTGTTCTACGCTCCCGTCCCATGTCGTAACTTGCCCGCCACCTCCTCCTCTGAAGTCAGAAGCATCTGAGGTCACTTTGTCCCATTCACATTCCGGGTCCACCGACGATCTGTCATGAGCTTCGCTTCCCGGAGAATAGAGACTTCATCCCCAGATGGTTCAGCTGATTTGGAGTCATTTTGGAGCCGCTCTGGTAGATCTGTTTGCCTCTCCAGAGACCTCTCACTGCCAGTTGTTTTACTCCCTGACCAAGGAAACACTTGGTACGGATGCACTGACACACAGCTGGCTGCAGGGCCTGCGCAATATGCTTTTTCCCCAGTGAGAATCAGGGAGGATGAGGAGCAGGTTCTGCTTGTGGAACTTCATGTCTGTTCCCTGGATGGGCTGCAGAAGTTCTAGGTAACCTACCCCAAGAGGTAGTTGACACTATCACTTCAGCAAAAGCACCATCTACAAGACATGCTTACAAGTTGAAGTAGAACCTGTTTGTTGAGAGGTGATGTTCTCACTGAGAAGAACCCCAAAGATGCCAGATCAGATTTCTGCTGTCCTTTCAGGGTTGGAGTAAAGGCTGTCTCCTTCAACCTTTAAAGTCAGTGTTGCTGGGATTATTGTTAACCATGACCCCATGGAAGCATAATCTTGTCATCAGGTTCCTTAGGGAACAAAATCGTGTCTAATTTTGGGCCAGTTAACTCCCAGGCAATCCTGAGCCCCAGCCTGGCATTGTGCTCAAGGCACTCCCTTCAGGGATCAGGTGATCCTTTAAGTACTGTAAGACAGACCCAGCGCTAGCTTGCTTTGTCCTGCCTGAGCCTTGAGATATTATATAGACTGGTCACAAAGCTTCAGGACCTCAGATCAACTGTTTGTTTGTTATGGAGGTTGGCAGAAGGGGAATGCCATCTCTAAGCAGAGGATGGCCAACCAGATATTGGATGTCATCACCTTGGCTTATCAGGCGCAGGGTGAACCCTGCCTGTTTAGGTTGTGAGCTCACTCTACTAGAAGTGTTGCATCCTCCTGGGCCCTGGCTCATGGTGCCTCACTGACAGACATTTGTAGAGCTCTGGGCTGGGTGACCCCCAACACGTTTGCTAGATTCTGTAGCCTCCATGTGGAGCAGATATCCTTCTGTATTCTCACCTCAATTGAGTAGAAGCACCCTAAGCCTCAGAGCCTGTGTTTCCCCAGCAGAATTTCTGCCATTTTCCAAGAGGGTTACAATCACCTCTAATCTTCCATATGCACCTAAATGGTTGTTCATATGTGTGTAAGTGCTTCCAAAACCTCATTTGGAAAGGATGGCGCCTCCACAATGTCGCAGTTCCAAGTGGAACTGGTTCCAACAGTTCCAACAGGTACATTTTCCCAGTGTTATCCAATGTCACTGAGTGGGTAGTGCTACGACAAACAGTGAACTGGTCTTCTTGGTTATGTATGTAACCCTCATTCCCTGGAGGAGGCAATGGAGACGTCAGATCCCATCCCCACAGCTGCTGTACCACCACTGAGCAGCCTGGTCATCGGCTCGGCTCCTCAGCTTAAACCTGAGTATGCGTTGAACCTGCTGCCTAAATACCCTCACGCTGATATCAGCATCTAATGTGCATTGGCTCATTTAGTTTACACTCGAATTAGATTGGTCTCTCTAAGCAATATCCCAATTCATTGTTTACCGACGTGACATCTCCACATTTCTTTAAATAACAAACTTATGAAGATGTTAGGTGGACTGAGATTACGTACATTTTCAGAAATTTTTACATTTTTGGGTAAACTATTCCTTTAACGTGCAAAACACTGATAAAGTTTGTTGTTTCATGTTTTGTTGAAACATGAAAGCGCATTAATTACTAAATCAACTGCAAATTACTGTACATGTAGTTTGTTACTACTCAACACTGTATCTATAGTAGAACTGAAAAATCTAGGACAAACATGCTTGTGTCTTTAATCACTCTTACTATTTTTATAATAAAAGCCCTGTTCTGCTTTGTAACACACACTTAGTCACTGCTGTTGCATTTGGTGTCTCTCTCTCTTTATGATATTGTTTTCAGTCTGATTTAACATATACAGAGGTGCTCATGGGACTAGATCAAAAGTGTTAATGCATGAAGCCCAGTCATTAAACAGACATATGAAGCTATAACATAAACATTATCCATGAACTATGGTGTCCACTTATCAACATGTTTTATTTAACTGTCAAAAAAGCCCATCTAACAGGCATTATTTTCTTCTGCATTTTTAGGGAAGGCTTTACTGTTAATGATATTGTAGCAATGCATTTAAATTCATCCATTATACATAAAATAATTTTTTTTTTTTTTTCTCCTGTGCGTTTTTCTGTCTGCACATATATATATTTTTATTTTTCTGCCTGAATTGGCATATGAAACCCAGGCACAGCCCAGATACTTCACAACAGTTTAATGACTACCAACTCAATGACGGAATGTTCCTGGTCCAGCCAACCAATCGATATGTGTAGATCAGTGTAAGCTGTGAGTCCAGCACCAAGTTGTTACAGACTTAATAGAAGGACAAGCTAGAGTGTACGGCTACTCTGAAATGTCTCTCAGTTTCTCCCCAAATGATTTCATGCTGGTAGGAGAATTGGGATCCAGATGTGGTACTGAATGAAAGCGTCAAAGCCTTAAATTTGATGCAGGTAGCTACTGGTAACTCGTAGAGGTAAAATCAAAAGGTTTTTATGTGTGAAACAGGATTTGACATCATTTGAATTTTTTTTTCTTTTAACTGATGGTTTTTTTTTTTTCAGAATGAAAAATTGTAATTTAAACAACAACAACAAAAAAGTATTAAGTCTTTCATTGCCCGATTAGCAACACAGTACTCATTCCCATTTCTCAGAGAGGTTACATTTAGTAACCGAGTACATTCTCTTTCAATACTACATTTGTACTGCGTCTTTATAGATGCATATGGAAAAAGTACTGTACAATCACACCTCAGCAGTGCCACAAACTGATGCCTCCATGCCATGCTTAATTGAGGCAGTAATTTCAGCAAAAGGAGCCCCTACCAAACTGTACATGTACAGTTAATGAACATACTTTCCAGGTTTTTGTTAAATGTTAGCCAAAATCATCACAATTAAAAGATCCAAAGAATTAAACCACTTCAGTCTGTGTGCATTGAATTTATTAAATATACATGTTCATCAGCATTGTTAAAACATTTATCATTCAACTGTGAACTGTGCAACTGTGCATGTGCAGTTGAGCCATTAAAAAACTACAGAAAAGTAAAACTACTTCACTTTAGTATGACTGGCCACAAGTCCTATGGAGAGATCACACATCAGCTGCGTCAGAGACGAATGGAGTGCGAGTGCAATCCTGTGACAGTCTTGGGCGGTAATAGTGGAGCATGTGAAGGAGAGATGCGGCACAAACAATGTTCAAGGTCACCTAATTCGTGCTTGTAGTAATTTAATGTGTATATATTTTGAAAGCATTGAATCGCTATAGAAATTACTGTCCAAGATCGGCGATTCACAAGTAAAAAATCATGTTTCAAGATCAATGCATATGCACTGTCACGGTTTGTAATCAATGCATTGATAAAACGAGTGAATCGTAACACCCCTACTGCTAGCATTTCCAGGCAGTTCATATGGAAGCCTTTTTCCACTTTTGACCAGTGGGCGAAAGTTGGTATGCCCTCTCACAGCACCCCCATCTGTCGTGACAACTGTTCTTCTGCAAACCATCCCCATGTCCACACCCTTTTCCATCCAACGGGAGTTGAGTACCGGAGTACCCAGACAGGGAGCACATACGATGCAGACCTAACTCTAGCACTGGCGATAACGCTATCATGAGGCCCAGCATCCTTTGAAAGGCATTGGGAGGGTGAGTGGTACCAATCGTGAAGGAGGTCGCCAGACTTTTATGGCCAGAGTCTGTTCTGGTATGGCTACAGATCTCATTTGGGCTGAGTCAAAAACTGTTCCCAGGAACGATATTAGTTGGCTAGGGAACAATGAGCTCTTGGCAAAATTGACTCTGAGTCCCAGGCACTCCGGAGAGAAAGGCCCAGAGAGAAAAAACAGTCTCCTGAGCAAATTTGCGGAAGGATCTGTTTCAGTGTAATCATCCTAAACGACCTTTTCATGAGGTTGTGATTCAGGTGTCTGAGATCGAGGATGGGCCAGAGGCCACCATCTTTTTTGGGGATGAGGAAGTAACGGCTGTAGAAGCCTGACTCGCTCTTGGCTGGAGGAAGATTCTGCCAGCAGATTCATCACCTCTGTTCAATTCAATTCAATTCAAGTGTATTTGTATAGCACTTTTTACAATACAAATAGTTACAAAGCAACTTTACAGAAAATTACATTTCTACAATATTTAGTAGTAGCTTATAAGTGGTGACTGTCAGTTTGTGCGCGTATGACAGGATTTTTCAGAAAAATGTATACAAAACATAGTCAGTCAGACGATGAACATTATTAACAGCAGTTATTATATGATGCAGTCACACTTGTAGCAATATTTGTAAATCCCGTGGCAAAACAGAGAAACAAATAGAGACATCATTAGCATAGCTGCTGTTCCAACAAAGAATAAAATGTGAATAAAATGTGAAGAATAAAGAATAAAAGAATAAAAATGTGTATTTGATCAGATACAACTGCAGTCACAATTTAAGAGATGCATTATTTGAATACTTGGCAAAAGAGATGTGTTTTTATTCTAGATTTAAACAGAGAGTGTGACTGAACTCCGAAGATTATCAGGAAGACTATATCCAATTTTATTGCTACAAATGTGACATCTAGGGAGCGTGATGGATTGTAACGTGGTATAAGGCTAGTTAGGTATGCAGGAGCTAAACCATTTAGGGCCTTATAGGTAAGTAATGATCATTTGTAACTGATACGGAACTTAATAGGTAGCCAGTGCAGAGACTGTAAAATTGGGGTAATATGATCATATTTTCTTGACCTGGTAAGGACTCTAGCTGCTGCGTTTTGGACTACCTGTAAATTGTTTATTGAAGAAGCAGGACAACCACCGAGATGTGCATTACAATAGTCCAGTCTAGAAGTCATGAATGCATGAACTAGCTTTTCTGCATAAGAAAGAGATAACATGTTTGTTAGCTTGGAAATGTTTCTAAGATGGAAGAATGCAGTTTTTGTAACATGGGAAATATGATTTGACCTCTAAGTACTGGACGTGAGCGTCCTTGCTTTGCACTTAGGTGGGGACCACGCCGCTGAAGTACAGTAGTCTTTGAGTGAATTGGAGTTAATATCCTCATTTATCCCCATAAGCCGGCTTGACACTCCAGGGATGGCCTGCCAGGCAACGGCCCGCGTGGTGATGGGTTGAATTAACTAGAGTGACTGTTCGCAGTGGGGGAGAACACTAGAGAGTAATGGAAGAGGAAGTTTTCTCTCTTTTTGAAAATGTTTTTGTTTAATTTTTCCTGCTATGACAGCGGCTGGAAAAAACAGACCAGTTGTTTGCACAAAACACATTTCCCACTGTACCCGGAGTTGAATGGAGTGTCAAGAGGTCTAAGAGAGGCTTCTTGGGCGGGGGGGAGGGGGGGGGGTGCGTTCTGGCCGTAGCAACATCTGGACCCATCCTCTTCCTGTGTCGCAGATCAGGATGACGCCTGAGGCGCCAGTTCCAATCCTGGGTCGGTGTCCCTGGTGCTTAGGAAGAGGGAAGTGCTTGGCCGAGCAAGAGCATCCCCGTGTCTTTTGCATCTTAGCTGGCTGAATGGCAGGGCAGCAGGTACTGGCTTTGCGGGCTGCTGAGTCGGTGCTGGAGCACTTTGGCAAGAAATGTTGCTTAGTCTAAGACAATTTCTGTGCCTCCATGAAGCGCTCAGCGAATCCTTCCACCGCCAGTCTGAAGAGACCTTTGGGAGACTGGAGCATCATGGAAGGGGACTTTATCCATGTCTCTGATCTTAGTTAACATCAGCCACAAATTGAGCTTGAGCACCGTGACTTCAGGAGGGTAGTTTTTTCCTCACAGGTCCCTGGGAGGAAGAAAACAGGAATGCGTGAGGGGCGGAGCTGCTCTCTGAGAAGAAAGCGATGCGCCAGCAGAGAGAGCAATTAGTTGCAGTGAGTGCAGCTTCAGCATGAGATTACCCCAAGCAGGAAACGCACTCCGTGTGGCCATCATCGGCATGCAGGGGAGACTCGCATGAACCGTAGTAACGATGTGGCATTTGCTACAACGCCAAGCTCTTTTAGTAAGCTCTTTTAGTATTGGTGGATATTGGCAGGGGAAATGGACAAGAACTACTGCATTGCTGACATGGCGAAAAAAAGGAGGTTAGCCTTGCAAAGAGGTCCCTATTCCCACT
>NC_068394.1:22045012-22075413 GCF_023724105.1 Carassius gibelio | reverse complement strand
GTGTTAGTGAAATTATTTCCGACATTAAAACTAGTTTTGTAACGTCAACAGCCAAAATTTTTTTATAAATAAATAATAATAAATAAAAAAATCACAGGAATGTGGCTTAAAGTAATACACCGGACTCATTTTCACCTAAATTATTTACAATATATTTTAATACATATTGAAAATGTATAAGGTTTGCACTGTAGTTGACATCTAAATGAACACATAGTTGTTTTTATGACTGTAAGTCTTTCTCCTCAAATGCTACTGAGCTTCAAATTTGCATTTGAGCCTGTTCGGTTGTGAAAAAGTAGCATATGATTAAGTAGTCACAGGATTGGGCTTGCGCTCCATTCATCTCTGACGCAGCTGATGTGTGATCTCTCCTTAGGACTTGTGGCCAGTAATACTAAAATGAAGTAGTTTTACTTTTCTGTAGTTTAATTGCTCTCTGCATCTTACCGACGACATTACCTGAGCAGTCAAAAGCTGCGTATTTATTGCATGGACGGAGCAGAAATTTAAGTGTCTAAATCATACACACAGTTCCATTGAATGATAAATGTGTTTTAACAATGCTGATCAATCAATCACCTTTATTTATATAGTGCTTTAAACAAAATACATTGCGCCAAAGCACTGAACAACATTCATTTGGAAAACAGTGTCTCAATAATGCAAAATGATAGTTAAAGGCAGTTCATCATTGAATTCATTGATGTCATCTCTGTTCAGTTGAAATAGTGTCTGTTTTAATTTGCAATCAAATCAACGATATCGCTGTAGATGAAGTGACCCCAACTAAGCAAGCCAGAGGCGACAGCGGCAAGGAACCGAAACTCCATCGGTGACAGAATGGAGAAAAAAACCTTGGGAGAAACCAGGCTCAGTTGGGGGCCAGTTCTCCTCTGACCAGACGAAACCAATAGTTCAATTCCAGACTGCAGCAAAGTCAGATTGTGCAGAAGAATCATCTGTTTCCTGTGGTCTTGTCCTGGTGGTCCTCTGAGACAAGGTCTTTACAGGGGATCTGTATCTGGGGCTCTAGTTGTCCTGGTCTCCGCTGTCTTTCAGGGATGTAGAGGTCCTTTCTAGGTGCTGACATAGGTGCTGATGAACCGAATGTTCAAAGGAAATTGTTAAAATAGCCACAGCATTAACAACGACCTTGAAATAAGAGCACAAGGTTTATCTGATAATCAGATGCATGAAAGAAACTTTTGTTGCTTTAACAAACAGATATCTGGTGCCTTTTCTCTTTTCATCATTCGCTGACGGAGAGGAAAAGTTAAATAGCTACTATAGCATTTTATTTTGTGAAAAAGTGATAAAGAAGTTTTCACGCTGAAAGAGAAGTGATCTCGCTCTCATAGGCTAATATTATATATAAATTATATATAAAATTGTAGATTCACACTGAAGGCATCAAAACTATGAATTAACACATGTGGAATTATATACATAACAAAAAAAGTGTGAAACAACTGAAAATATGTCATATTCTAGGTTCCTCAAAGTAGCCACCTTTTTCTTTGATTACTGCTTTGCACACTCTTGGCATTCTCTTGATGAGCTTCAAGAGGTAGTCACCTGAAATGGTCTTCCAACAGTCTTGAAGGAGTTCCCCAAGGGATGCTTAGCACTTGTTGGCCTTTTTGTCTTCTGTCTGCGGTCCAGCTCACCCCTAAACCATCTCGATTGGGTTCAGGTCCGGTGACTGTGGAGGCCAGGTCATCTGGAGCAGCACCCCATCACTCTCCTTCTTGGTCAAATAGCCCTTGATGCCTTCAGTGTGAATCTACAATTTTCATATTCCTGAAAATAAAGAAAACTCTTTGAATGAGAAGGTTGTGTCCAAACTTTTGATTTGTACTGTATATATACAGTGCTTTAAGTGGGCCGGTACGCACCGGTACTCAGTACCGCCACTTCCTCTTGAGCGTACCGCCACCTCTCTGTGCACCCAGACCGTGCTTTTAGCCTCAAACCTACCTAGCGGTCCATAGCGGACTCGCGGACGCAGAAAGTAAGAGGCTTTAAGATGCAGTTTGTAAGACGAGCACGGGAGTATGACTTTTACGCGTGATTGACTTGAATTGAGTATAGAAAATAGAGCTTAAGATCTTTGCCTGAACCCGACGGGACCCGATCGGACTTCATTTCGATTTGGGCTTCATTTACTTCATTTTACCAATGCTTGTGCGGTAAATGAACGGTCATATAACGTGTTTCGATTAGCGCGAGAAAGATGAGAAAATGTATGCTTAGTAGTTGAAACGGAGGCTTGCCTCTGACGATTACGTTTTGGTAGCACCAGCAACTAAAGCAAAGTGTGAGGTTTGGAAAAGTTTTGACCCTGTTTATAATGAGAATCCTCGAATAATGAGCCAGAGGGCGCACCATCAGTGAGTGCAGGAACGCGCTGAAGCCATCTACAGTGGATTCAATCATTTTCCTCAAAAAATAAAAAATAAAATAAAAAATAAAATAAAATAAAAAAACACGTAGGCCTTACCAAATCTTGGAGAGTAAATGTTTTTCAAATAATTACTAAATATTAATTGAATCTTAAATGCATAATAGACAGAGTAGGCTATGCTAATGTTGGCATTAATATTTTATTATGTCAGCTGCTATGGTGAAGCAAATCCGACAGAGCCTTTATCTTAATTTCGTTATTGCCAAATACCCATCTTAATTTAGAATTTATATTAATTAAATTTTTTAAGAAAGATTTGTTTTTATTGGTGCATTGGCCTATTTATATGCTAAATGAACCTATACTTAGGGCTATTTATAAAGTGCTGAGATATTATGATGTTACAGAGGACTTATTTCTTATTTCTTTGTTCAAAACCAAGTGGCCTATTACATTGGCCATGTATAAATTGTTAAAACATGTATAAATGACTCATTCCTGACAAAATGCAAAAGAGCTGCATGAGTGCATTTGAATAATGTCGGTTGTAAATGGGTTCGGGCTTTTAAAAAGCTGTCAATCAAAATGTACTTGTCGGGCTCGGGTCCTGTTGGGCTTAACTTTTAAGGCCCGATTACAGCTCTAATAGAAAATCGAATCGAAAATCGAATCGCGAATCGAAATCAAATCGATTTGAGAGCTTGTGAATCTAAATCGAATTGATCTGGAACATCTGAATCGATACCCAGCCCTATTCTGAACTCTATTGGGGTTAGACAACAAGTTTTAGGACCTACTCATTGTCGAAATCATACTCTAGATTTAATACTGTCACATGGAATTGATGTTGATAGTGTTGAAATTATGCAGCCAAGTTATGATATCTCAGATCATTATTTAGTTTTGTGCAAACTTCACATAGCCAAAATTGTCAATTCTACTTCTTGTTACAAGTATGGAAGAACCATCACTTTTACCACAAAAGACTGCTTTTTTAGTTATCTTCCTGATGTATCCAAATTCCTTAGCATATCCAAAACCTCAGAACAATTTGATGATGTAAAAGAAACTATGGACTCTCTCTTTTCTAGCACTTTAAATAAAGTTGATCCTTTACGCTTAAGGAAGGTTAAGGAAAACAGTTTGACACCATGGTATAATGAGCATACTCGCACCCTAAAGAGAGCAGCCCGAAAAATGGAGTGCAGCTGGAGGAAAACAAAACTAGAGGTATTTTGTATTGCTTGGCGGGAAAGTAACCTATCCTGCAGAAAAGCATTAAAAACTGCTATATCCGATTACTTTTCTTCTCTTTTAGAAGAAAACAAACATAACCCCAGGTATTTATTCAATACAGTGGCTAAATTAACGAAAAATAAAGCCTCAACAAGTGTTGACATTTCCCAACACCACAACAGTAATGACTTTATGAACTACTTTACTTCTAAAATCGATACTATTAGAGATAAAATTGCAACCATTCAGCCGTCAGCTACAGTATCACATCAGACAGTGCACTATAGACCCCCTGAGGACCAGTTCCACTCATTCTCTACTATAGGAGAGGAAGAATTGTATAAACTTGTTAAATCACCTAAACCAACAACATGTATGTTAGACCCTATACCATCTAAGCTCCTAAAAGAGGTGCTTCCAGAAGTCATAGATCCTCTTCTGACTATTATTAATTCCTCATTGTCATCAGGATATGTCCCCAAAACCTTCAAACTGGCAAAAAACAAAAAAAAAACAACTTGACCCCAAAGAAGTAATTAATTATAGACCAATCTCGAATCTCCCTTTTCTGTCCAAGATACTAGAAAAGGTGGTATCCTCACAATTATATTCCTTCTTAGAGAAAAATTGTATATGTGAGGATTTCCAGTCAGGATCTAGACCATATCATAGTACTGAGACTGCTCTCCTTAGAGTTACAAATGATCTGCTCTTATCATCTGATCGTGGGTGTATCTCACTATTAGTTTTATTGGATCTTAGTGCTGCATTTGACCCAATTAACCACAACATTCTTTTGCATAGACTTGATCACTTTGTTGGCATTAAAGGAAGTGCATTAGTGTGGTTTAAATCTGTAACACTAATGAGCTGATGGTATTTCAGCCATCTGTTCCATATTAATGAATCCTGACTCTAACACATTCTGCACTCAAGACCAGAACGTGAGTAAACAAGGACCTTCGTTGTTTACATAATTCACCATTTTGGGCGTCCTGAAGTCGGCCACATCCTGCCTTGAGTGACAGTTATTACACCTATTGAGACTGTCCAGGGATACCCGTGCGAGCCTCAAAGGAGAAACGAAACCCATTTCACACACAAACACACACACACACACACACACACACACACACACACACACACACACACACAAACAAACTTTTCTTTATGCTCTTTATGTAAGTCCTTAATAATATATATCTGGAATAGGTTTGTGTTGCATAAAATGGTTAATCTTTGTTATGCAAGGATTATAATTTTACTAGCTTATAAATTGGAAATGTTTCTCTTCATTTTAAGGCTCTCAAATAGTCATGTTTCTGTAACCCCACTCCTGACCAGGTCGTAAAACTTTATGATCCCACTGGGAAACAGGACAGGAAATCTAACTCTTACAAAAGAATGGTAAAATGTACTCAAATGTAGTCTATATGTATATAGTATTGTTTTTCGGTGCATTAGATGTTTCTCATATAAACTGGGACTATCTGCAGTTTTATCATGTGTTAATCAAATCTTTAAATGTGTGTAATTCTGCATTTGAATGTAACTTCATGTTTTGATCATTTATATATATTATTTTTGGTATCTGTTTAATCGTCATGCTTTGACAGACCCATTTATCTAAAGCAAAGTAATGAAAAATGTATTAATTTGGAATTACGAATTGCTGAAATCTGATAAGCCCCAAAGTTAGTAGGGTGGGTGTTTCCACAGAGACAAAGGAACTTTTTCCCGCTTCAGATCGCGGACATTCATTAGTTGTTCACGTGAACAAAGGAGCGAACCATCTCAAGCCATAAGAGCCGACCGAACAAGGTCCACCCTCTCTTCTCTTCCTTCTCTTACACGCTGCTCTCTTGTCGACCCTGGTCGCTTCCGCTCGTCCCTCCGAGCGACCTCGGGCCGCTCTAACATTGCAGATCCCCCTCAGCACAGGGGCTGAGAGGACAGCCAGTCTCATGGCTCCTTCGGAAGCTTTCGTTTTCGTTGTTTTCTTTTCTTTTCTATACTAAGTTTATTCGCCTCTCCACATGAGGAAGACGAATTCTGAAACAATGCCTTGTTAAACCTTTCAAATACCACGCGATTGTGCAGCAGCCCGGAAGATGAACGAACAACCCTTGCCACAAAGGACCACGCTGCTCCATGCTCACGCCAAGCTCCAGCTCAGCGTGCGTCGCCGGTCTCACGCCACGCACACTGGGCCATGCAAGTATCGTTTTCCATGGAGATTTAAATGCTGCTTAAAATGTTTCTATGATTTGAGTCGTTGTTGGCTTCCAAAAGTTTACTGTCTGTGATTTTCATACCTGAGCTCATTCTGTGATCTCATTCATTCTCTCTCTCTCTCGCTCTCTTTCTCTCCCTTATTTGGATTCGTTATGTCTTGTACAAAGTTTACTGTCTGTATTGTCGTACGCGTATTTACTCTGTGTGATTTGTAGTTTGATATATTATTAGTTCAATTATTAAAAACCCATATATTCATGATTGCCTCCACACCGCTCACATTACGAGTCACTGAAGTGTCTGATCTTTAGCTACAAGCTTTATTTTGAGAAACTAAATTTATCATAATGATAGGATAATGTTTTCATGGCCAGAGAATATTTTTCCTTGAATTATAAGAAGTGATAACTTTATTGAAAATTGATAAGTTTATCTTACGACCATTTGCTGGACAAACCACTGTTTGATTTGCAGTAATTTACAGTAAGAGATATCACAATAATTGATATGAAGAATGGAATATTGACATATTAATGAGTAAATTACAGTGCCCTGTAATGAGTTATTGATGAATGCAATTGAGCAATTTTTCATAATCAATAAAATTTAATGTAACTGTCATATGAGATATATATTAATCATATTCCTGATTAATTATTCAAACTCCCTATATATCATTTGAGTTAATTATTATGTACAACCCAGTGTTGCTACATTAATTTGGTGGAGAAACGCGCGCATTTCAAACGTCGTTTTGTGAGCAATCAATCTGTGTATATGGTTTTTAATAATTTCTGCACGTGCACTATGAAATTATGTACTTGTGAGATAAGTCGCAAGACACGAACTCACTCCTAACTGACTGAGACAAAAAGCTGATCAGTCAGCACGTTAGGTATTTGTAGAAACTTAACAGTATAGTCACTGTTATTTTTAATGAAAGTAAACTGCAGTATAACGTTAAAAGTCTCCTGTTAAGAAAGACCAAAATCTTTTTACAGTGAGAACATTTTAATATGAATAATTAAAAGATGAAGACATATTTTATTAGTTGCAACATGTAAATCTGAACATGAGCGATGTTCCTCTGATTCAGTTAAAAAGGCCTTGCTTATTAAATATTGTTATTGAATTTGTGGTAAACCACAGTGATATTCAAAAATAAACGATAAAAACTCCTGGTATAAAATTGGCTTAGCTACCCGATTTTAAACCTAAAACATTTAAATCATAAGTGCTGTTTGGTAAATGTTTATGGGAGTTCAACAGATGTAAAAATTCCTGTTTTTCACATTTGTGTCTTAGCAGTGAAACGAAACCCGTCCTTACGCTCTTGTGCAGTATATAGATAGCACATAGATAGCAGTGTTGAAGAATCAGCGCTTAAATCATAGTGAAACTGGCTGTAATTCCGCTATCTAAACACCAGAGGGAACTTGTGGTTTAGAAGTTTCAAGTTACCGCCCTGCTTTCTGATTCCAGCTTGCATGAGTGCAAGTCCGTCATCCCAAGGCCGTTTCAGATAATGCACTCTAATTACTAATCTATTTCCTTGAGGTATTGAATTAGCTGTTTAAATTCTCGATAATTATTTGCATTTACAGCTTTGCTCGTGCAAATATTATTACAGGGAAACACACACATTTTTCCCTTCCTTTGTCTGTTCACATTTACTTTGAGTTTGGTTCAAACATGATTTGAATTAAAATGTAATTGTTTAATAGTGGAAATCTAGATGTTTCAGGTCAACTACTGATTGACCCACTTAGAAGGTAAGCCATCTAGTGGCAGTCTCCTGTTAAATCGACAAACAGATCTCTGTCTTTTCCATTCTGTTTTGAATTGCATGTCCACTTTTACCCTTTTTGATTAATCTCACCCTGTTTGATTAATTTCATAATTATTAATGATAACTTACAGCTATCATTGGTTATTATAGGATATTATTCAGATTTTCCTTTTAATTCTTACATGCTTATTTTAAATTTTGATTTAAACCAGTTTTGAATTTTTTATTTGAATTAAGTTTTCTGCTTGCCAGGTTAAGCACAGAGAGGCAGTACTCCCCCCCTTGTGGTGAAAACCAGCTACTTCTTCTCCCTTGTTTCATTCCTGTCTTTTATTTTGATTTTTATTATTTTTCTTCTCTCTTTTGGCTTAGGTTATTTTACCCTTATTATCATAATTCCTTTGTTTTGTTTTATCATTATTAGGTAAAGCTGTTACCTCTCATTTCTACATATATATTTACTCAATTGATGTTAAACAAACAAAACCTTAATTAACTTTAAGTTCTTTTGTTCATCCTTTGTGTATTTGATTGTAGAACTCCCTTGGTGATTGGACCGTCATCTCAGGTTTCCAGTGAGCAAGGCTGCCCGACCGGTGTTACCGACACTGGCTGCGAGTGAAACTCGGTTCCTCTGGTCTCTGTCCGTTAGAGGCACGCAGTGGAGACATCAGCAATTTGGCACTCCAAAGGTTGTGTTAAAAGTCACAAGCTGTTCGAGAGGGTGCAACGCCAGAGTAACGGAGGACCGGGGACACTGCGGTTGAGTGTTTGGGGAGCGCCGGAGAGGTTGACCAAGCCACTGGTTTCCACCTGAATGACTTCAATTCACCCAGGTGAACCAAATGTGATAAAACCCATCCACTTATTATAAGCCACAGAATATTAGATATTCCCCCGGATATATTTTAAGTGTTTGACCCTTTTGCTTCTTTAAGCCACACCATATTTCTAGGTTTCCTACCCAGATAGCCCACTCACCTGTTGGCCCTATCTTAAAACCTAACCGTAGTCTTAGGCCTCCTTATTCTCACTAACACATTGTGTTTCTATTGTTTTTATCTCATTTCAAGTGTTGTTTCACTTTGATCTTTTTCTATCCTCTGTTCTGTTGTGATTTGTTTCTTTCATTTCACATAGAGACAGTAACCTGTGAGAGCCACCAAGGAAGCTAAATAGTAGAGCGACAACCAGCAGCCTTTGTCATCATGCGACCCGCTAGGCTACTGCCTGTCAAATCTCCATTTCAGGTCCTTCGTTGACCCAAGTTAATTGGCTACTCAACTGTCTGACTGTTTGCATCAGTTAGCCCCATAATTCTTATAAACGGCACAGCCCGTATGAATATAGCTCGTTATACGTAGAACGAACTTGCATTGGTCTTTTTGTGTGTGTGTGCTGTGCTTCTCTCACCGACAGAGAGTCAGGATGTTCCAGTCATCCAGCCCAGCAGTCCACGGGGGCCACCTCTCGACATGGTTGAAAGCAGTGACAACCCCCTTCCTGCCTAAGGACACCAGTAACCTGCAGCACCCAGAGCAACTAGACACAGAGCTAGATGAACTGATGGCACGCGATCCAAACCAAAGCGACTACTAAAAAGAACTCGCCAGGATCTTCGGAAGCCTAGTTCACATTCTCGTCGCACAGGCACGGCTCAGTGAATGGAGCAACATCGCAGAGGAGGCCTGGACGGACCAGGCCCCAACCCAGAGTCATCGTGATCAGCTCCTCCTCGAGACCCAGAACCAGGGCGAGAAAGAGGACGACACAGATCCAGAGCTACAGAAAGGAGTTGAAAGACTTCACCATGCCCTGCAAGATCTTCGCCTCGACACAGATCAAAGAGAACAGCTGGAGAGAGAAGTCAGAAAAGAACTCAACAAAAAACTCCAGCAAGGTGACGCTCTCTTAAAAAGAGCAGAGACTGAACTGAAAGAAAGAGACTATATAACCTGGGCCTGCAAAACACACTTGCAAGCGGCCCGAGCTAAAATCAACGAGCTTACTCTGCAGAGAGACGAGCTCCAAGATGAACTTGACACTGTTCACACAGAACGGAGACAATCTCACAGATTACCGAGTGGCTGGATCGGAGAAACGCACACCACAAAGTTTCTCCCGGCCCGCCACTCCAATCCTTTCAGCCAAGAACCCAGAGCTGAAAAAGGGGGTGTAAGCTCACGACTCAAGAAATCACCAGCCAGCTTACAAGAACACCTGCCAACAACCCTTCCAGAGAATGCATTCCACAAAACCCTGCACTGCTCACAGAGAACTTGACAAGCTAGCCAGAAGCATCCCTACGTTCAACCCAGAACCTGCAGGAGGACACAACGTTCATGGTTCTTTACAAGACATTGATTTTCATTTGCAAACTGTCACTAACGTGACAGATGTGAACACATTGTACCTGTTAAAAATCACGTCCAGCCGTGATGTGCATTGTTTTCTGGATCGTCAACCAGAGACTGTCAAAGCGTACTACCAGCAACTGCTACAAACTTTGATTCTTGAATTCTCTGATCCAGACTCAGACCATGGGCTCCTTATTGCTATGAACCTCAAACAGGGCCGACTTGAAAACCCACAGACTTTCTCTAGTCAGCTACGGAAAGCCTACTTCGGAGCATGCAACGAACCAGGTATGGAACAGGATGTCAACTTAAAAACTCTGTTCCTTCGAAACCTACATGCCAGTTGGAGTTTTCATCTCAGAGTCCCAGCGTGTCCGTGTAACATGACTACACAAGAATTACGTAACATAGCCCACAAAGCTTGCACCAAGCAAAAGACTATTTGTGAAAAGAATGTGCAAAACCCCAAAATCACTGTCTTTGAGCACTGCTTGGAGTTAACCCTAGAGGGCGCCCTACAACACCAGAGTCACAGGCATTTTTACAGAGAGTCAATACCGTTCCAAGCCAGCAGAGGACAACACAATCATGGTGGTGCTCATCCAATGCACCAGAGCGAGCGATTCCCACCATCCAGGACACAAAGCCCCGACAGCCGGCAATGGAACCACTCTCGACATGACACTGGTAAGCTCAATCCTGAGCCCACGTCAGAAAATCACAGTGCAGCCACGTCTGAGATAGCAGAGATCCTGAGGGTGCTGAAAGAGCGTCTTTACATGAAAACTTACAAGGAAGATGAGCCAAGCACCCAGAACACTGCCCGTCATCCACAGACCACAGAGCTAACTGTCACATCACAAGGTGACAACATCACCCTAGCTCCAAAGCCGACAGCTGCATACCCTGAACGAGACAGCACAGGTCCTCACACCAGGTACCACAAACACAAGGTACCAGAAAATGCTGTTTTGACTACCTGCCTTCGCAGCGAGCTACACAAGACCGGTCCTTACCACCCATCGATCGTCACACCTGCCCTGATGCCAACATTCCTGGGCAGCCTTGTAAAAAAGGGGGTGGGCCGAAAATGAGTCAGCATAGAAGACCTGATCGACACAGGATTAAACCTGATGATGATCTCATCTCACCTTTTCAAAAGACTCCAATCTGAAGCTAAGAGACAAGATCGAACTCTTACACCTCAAACTTATGAACTGAATGTACAGGCATACAGACAGAATGAAATACGGTTTGAACAGGTTGTTTCCATTCACCTGACAATCGTTCTGATGGGTCTAGTACATCCCATGTATGTCTCACCAATGAACACTCATACATTTCTCATCGGCAAAGACCTGCTAGAACACTTTGACCCTTTTCTGAACTTCAAACAGCTAAAAGACTTTGCTCAAGTGCGAGAACCTCTTTCCCTCCATCCACACAGGTTGCTAGAGCCAGACTGTCAGGTCACAGAGGTCACGGGAACTCCCACAGAGCCAGACGGTCAGATCACAGAGGTTACGGGAACCCCAGCAGCCAGCCATGAGTACAACACCCTAACAACACATTGTTCACTGCACCCTTCAAGTTTGTCGCCATCAAATCTGTCATGTCGGTGAGCAAAGAACAGGTGTGCAGAATGGATCTGACAGATGACCAACACCTCGCAGTATACACAGTCTCCCACCAGAACGTCAGTGAGACTGATGAAGCTGCTACACCTCTCAATACCAAACTGACATTAACACTTGGCGACCGTCAGTTCACCTTCAACAGGTGTCTGTTCGACTATGCCAACTCACCAGCTGAATTCAACATCTGTTTGATCAAAGCCTGTACAGACTCTAACTATGCTAGACTCAGTGTCGTGTGCCATCTTCCATGCTGTAAACAGAATGGTTTCAAAACTGCAAACAACAAGCATGTCAAACACCAACACCTGTTCCAGCAATGTGATAACATCACAGAAACACACAATGTGACCGTGTACTGGAGGAAGGTAAAAGGACACTCAAAGCTACTAAGTCTAGACAAGGACTTAAAAGATCAAACTGACACCCTTGCCAAAACTGGCACACTAAATAACATTCTGTGGTCACTCCCAACCCACCCACCCACATTCAAGGTTGAAGTGAATACACACAGCATGAGAACTTTACTAGCTAAACTGTCTACCTCAGAAACGCTTACGCTGGCTCCGTTGTCTACACAGACCAACATAGCGGACATGCAGGCTTCTGAAACCTCCATAATGACTTTGCTTTACCACCTCTCAGACCCCTCCGTCCACCCTGGCAACCAGTCTACAGTCACTGACAACCAACGCCCCAGACCACTGCATGATACACAAAACATGCTGCGTGCACAGAACAATATTGTGGGTTGTGCACCCTCTGACATCACAATGCCAGGGCTTGTAATGCCACGGAGCAAAAGGGGGATAATGCCAATATATTTCCATGACGCAGCATGTGCTGCACCACGCAGCACCAGAGCCACTGACAAGACACTGAAGCAAGCGTCATGCCAGAAGCAAGATGTGGCAAAACATGAGCCAGGGCGAGCTAAACCCAGTCCCCCCCTCCCCCACTAAGCAAAGAGGCTGCCCTGTCCAACCAAAGACAGCCCTCGTTTGTTTCTTTCTCCCCTTTCTCTCTCTCTCTCCCTATTATCTGTACCAGGATGCTGCTGTGGTTTGCCGTGCTGTACTGTCAGCCAAAGAGAGGACCACTGAGACTCCTGACCACCAACGACAGGGCACATTACCCCTGCACTGTAACCGAATACAGCCGTACAGGGATCCGATGGAGAGAGGACTCCCTCACTCACACTGAGGCCGATGTCAAACACATGTTCAGCCAACATGAGAAAGTGACTGTTACACAAATGGAGTTAAGTGGACACCACCACCGCTCAAAACAGAGCCGCTGCTGCCGCCAGAATGTTTAACATTGTTATGTCCAGTGTCAATGAAGCGAACCAGACCGTAAACTCCTTGAAACCACTGTTTACTGTCTTCCAGAAGGACTTTACCCAGACTCAGCTGTTTACAGCGTTAACAACAGACATGCTGTGGGAGGTTAGCTCCTCCATTGACAGCCTAACCACGTGTAAAACCCCACCATACATGATACCCTTAAGCCTTGTGTTAACTTTGCTGTCTTACGCCATCACCACGCCAGCTGACCTGCTACAAATACACCTCGCCAACTCTCTGGATAGTGCCTTCCTACGGCACGTCAACCCTAAACAGAGAGAAGTGAATGTGCTCCTGAACCAACTCATCAGCGAGTCAAGCCAATTCTACAGACCTAAAGACATTGTCAGTGTCCGGATGTGGAAAAGCAACACCCACACCAAGACACACATTCCAGAAGTGGTGGCCTACCATGACAGCGACACACAGCTTTACCTGGCCCCAAATATTCACATGTGTACTTTGACCAAAGACATTCATTATCTCTGCCTTAGCAAACCCTTCCTAAGACACAACGCTGAAGGAATCTGCTAGTTGCAACCCCGGGTCAGCAATACGCGCTGCCCTGCCGAAGCCAAGCCTCGTACACAAGTCACAGAAACGCAAGCAGAGATTGTGGGTAACAGATGGCTTGTCAACACTCCTGTGCGCTCAGCTACACTGACCTACGACCAGCATGACACCGCCACCTGTGTCAACCTGCTTGACCAAGTACTGAAAGGTACCACCCAACACATTGACATTATTCCCGTCGACACAGCCCTCCAAGCACTGTCTCGACAGCCCGTTCTGAACCCATCATCTGCGGTCCGAGCCTGGACTGCTGCCGACACTGCACGGTGCATCTCCATTGTCATTGCTCACACCTAGACTCTTGGCGTGACCTTCATCCTATACAGGATACTCAATGAGATGCAAACCTCTACAGCCAAACTCACGACAACTGTGGGTGGAGGTCTCCGATGGAATCCCCGGAAAGGGGGTGCCAAGTCAAAGACAACACCGAACCTCATCAAGCTGAATCCTCAGCTCCAGGAACCACTTGCCATCTTGAACCACCTGCCGTCATGATTCACCTTTCATCTGCCCATAGTGATGATTGCCGTCCGATGATGTCCACACAGGGACTTCATCCGACGGAAAAGGGAGAGATGTAACACTAATGAGCTGATGGTATTTCAGCCATCTGTTCCATTTTAATGAATCCTGACTCTAACACATTCTGCACTCAAAGACCAGAATGTGAGTAAACAAGGACCTTCGTTGTTTACATAATTCACCATTTTGGGCGCCCTGAAGTCGGCCACATCCTGCCTTGAGTGACAGTTATTACACCTATTGAGACTGTCCAGGGATACCCGTGCGAGCCTCAAAGGAGAAACGAAACCCATTTCACACACAAACACACACACACACATAAGCACACACACACAAACAAACTTTTCTTTATGCTCTTTATGTAAGTCCTTAATAATATGTATCTGGAATAGGTTTGTGTTGCATAAAATGGTTAATCCTTGTTATGCAAGGATTATAATTTTACTATCTTATAAATTGGAAATGTTTCTCTTTATTTTAAGGTTCTCAAATAGTCATGTTTCTGTAACCCCACTCCTGACCAGGTCGTAAAACTTTATGATCCCACTGGGAAACAGGACAGGAAATCTAACTCTTACAAAAGAATGGTAAAATGTACTCAAATGTAGTCTATATGTATATAGTATTGTGGCGTAAACCATCTCAAGCCATAAGAGCTGACCGAACAAGGTCCGCCCTCTCTTCTCTTCCTTCTCTTACAAGCTGCTCTCTTGTCGACCCTGGTCGCTTCCGCTCGTCCCTCCGAGCGGCCTCGGGCCGCTCTAACATCGCCATCCCCCTCAGCACAGGGGCTGATAGGACAGCCATCCTCATGGCTCCTTCGGATGCTTTCGTTTTCGTCGTTTTGTTTTCTTTTCTTTACTAAGTTTATTCGCCTCTCCACACGAGGAAGACGAATTCTGAAACACTGCCTTGTTAAACCTTTCAAATACCGCGCGATCCCGCAGCAGCCCGGAAGATGAACGAACACCCCTTGCCACAAAGGACCATGCTGCTCCGTCGCCGGTCTCACGCCACGCACACTGGGCCATGAAAGTCTCATTTTCCATGGAGATTTAAATGCTGCTTAAAGTGTGTCTATGATTTGAGTCGTTGTTGGCTTCCAAAAGTTTACTGTCTGTGATTTTCATACCTGAGCTCATTCTGTGATCTCATTCTTTCTTTCTCTCTCTCTTTCTCTCCCTTATTTGGATTCCGTTATGTCTTGTATTATTCCGTTTACTGTCTGTATTGTCGTACGCGTATTTACTCTGTGTGATTTGTAGTTTGATGTATTAGTTCAATTATTAAAAACCCAAATATTCATGATTGCCTCCACACCGCTCACATTACGAGTCACTGAAGTGTCTGATCTTTAGTTACAAGCTTTATTTTGAGAAACTAAATTTATCATAATGATAGGATAATGTTTTCATGGCCAGAGAATATTTTTCCTTGAATTATAAGAAGTGATAACTTTATTGAAAATTGATAAGTTAATCTTACGACCATTTGCTGGACAAACCACTGTTTGATTTGCAGTAATTTACAGTAAGAGATATCACAATAATTGATATGAAGAATGGAATATTGACATATTAATGAGTAAATTGCAGTGCCCTGTAATGAGTTATTGATGAATGCAATTGAGCTATTTTTCATAATCAATAAAATTTAGCATAACTGTCATATGATATATATATATTAATCATATTCCTGATTAATTATTCAAATTCACTATATATCATTTGAGTTAATTATTATGTACAACCCAGTGTTGCTACAAATCATACTTATATGACCAGCATCAGTTCGTAGCAGTGTATGAAGTATCATATCAATCACAAGTGCAGTATGGAGTACCTCAAGGCTCAGTACTAGGGCCGCTACTCTTCACGCTTTATATGTTACCCTTGGGAGATATCATCAGGAAACATGGTGTTAGCTTTCACTGTTATGCTGATGATACTCAACTCTATATTTCTTCATGGCCCGGTGAAACACACCAATTTGAAAAACTAATGGAATGCATAGTTGATATAAAAAACTGGATGACGAGTAATTTCTTACTGCTAAATTCTGAGAAGACAGAGGTGTTAATTATAGTACCAAAAAACTCTGCTTGTAATAACCTAGAACACTGTCTAAGACTTGATGGTTGCTCTGTCAATTCTTCGTCATCAGTTAAGAACCTAGGTGTGCTATTTGATCGCAATATTTCTTAGAAAGCCACGTTTCTAGCATTTGTAAAACTGTAATGCTTTATTGGGTGGTTGTTCTGCATGCTTAGTAAACAAACTACAGCTAGTCCAAAATGCAGCAGCAAGAGTTCTTACTAGAACCATGAAGTATGACCATATTAGCCCGGTCCTGTCAACACTGCACTGGCTCCCTATCAAACATTGTATAGATTTTAAAATTGTGCTTATTACTTATTAAGCCCTGAATGGTTTAGCACCTCAGTATTTGAATGAGCTCCTTTTACATTATAATCCTCTACGTCCGCTACGTTCTCAAAACTCAGGCAATTTGATAATACCTAGAATATCAAAATCAACTGCGGGCGGCAGATCCTTTTCCTATTTGGCGCCTAAACTCTGGAATAACCTACCTAATATTGTTGTTGAAGGTTACTGACATTTTTTTCGAAAGCATCAAGGCGGTTACTAAGCTCCTTAATTATGGTTGATTAAGACTCTGGTTCTGTAGTCTCAGGATCTTCATAGACCTCTGGAGGTGGAGGAGGTGGTAGTTGTAAAACTTCATCAGGATCTTCCACACCAGCTCCATCTTCCTCATCTGAAATATATAAATCGCTAAAAGTATTGATCAGCTCCTTTAATGGCTCTCGATGTGCTCTAAACGATGATGCTGAAAAGTTTGGGTCGGGTTCAGGAACATCCCCTTCGAAAGCCTTTGAACTAGACATGATTTAAGTGAAACCAATCAGTAGCAAACACGTACCTTAAAGCCTTCGCAGTCTCTGTTTAAGTTATATTTCAGAGTAGAGATGACAAGGCTTGATATTAACTTAGGTAAAGATAAAAAGACTGGTTTGCTTTGGTTTAACCAGCTATATATCTGAAAAATCAGACCCAAGCTTTACGCTTATAATGTATTCACCAACCCAAAATCAACAAAACAAAACTATATTTTAAGGTAAAAAACAGGAAAACATCAGTTACATCAGTCGTCAAACAAGAAATGGTAAGCGTTTTGGGATCTGGACTGGAAAAGTGAATGATTAAACTTAGCTGATGGTGAAGCCGACAAAGCTTGGTAATGGATGAAATTTCTTTGCAAAAGTCCACCCTTTTAATTTGATAGTCCCATTGTTGCAGATTGCCATTGCTTCCTCTATCCACATGCTTGCCTACTTCTTCAAGTATAGCACCTGGCTAAATACTCCTCTATGAAGAATGGTGTTACATTCTTTATAGATAAGTTACAAATCATATGAAATTAATATTAATAAAATAATTATTTGTACTACAGTGGGTGCAGAAAAACACAAAACTGAATTGCAGGGACATTTTCAGACATTTAATGAATACAAAAATATTAAATGATTTAAATACCTGAAATTATACCTAAAAATGAAACTGAAACTGCCAGCAGGTGGCGGCATGTCACTGATTTTAGCACTGAATCATTCATTCAATTGATTCATTTGAACAGCTTATTATTATTTAGGAATGAAGCAAGTCTTTATGAATCAGTCACTGACTAACTAAATTCGTTCAAAATGCACTTTTTTAATTCATGAATGAAACACTGCTGTGCTTGCTTTTAGAGAGACGCAGCAGCTGAGCTGTTACTTTATTTTGAACAATTTCCATTGACAAAATAGAGTGAAATCATGCAGTACTTGTATATTGAACTGTTGTATTAAATCAATATCATATTTGCAAACTCCTTTAATAATTACTAAAAGCTGTCACTCTCCTTATTGTGTTGTGTGGGCGGATATTCCAAAATGCTTAACATGAAAAATGCTTAACTTGGCTTAATGTACTAAGAAAGTGATATTAACAGACCAAACTCACTAAACATCATACTAAAGTATACTAAAACGTTAAGCCTTTTCCTAACATAGAAAACCGTTATACGTGGTTTAATGTACTAAGATATTAAGACATTTTTAAAAAGCCAAATTCACTAAACACTTCACCAATAAAGTATACTATGTACAAAAAAAATCAGATGATCCCTGAATATGAATGCAACTCGTAAAAATAACAGGTTAAGCCTTATGATGGTTTTCAATGGGTGTGACGATCGGAGACCCAGGGAAATACAGGAGACGAAAGATCCAATCGCAGTGTGGTTTATTAAGGGTAATCCAAAGAGAAATCAAACAAGCCGGGGTCAAAACCAGAAATCAATCCAAACAAACAAATGTCACGGAGTGACTTTGTAAGGGCGGAACTAAAAGTGACGGAGATTGGTTCCGCCCGGACCATAATCCTCAAACACCGGTTACTTCCGGGAACTCCGGGAACTCCGGGAAAGGAAATCAGGGTTTCATTGATCGCAGGTGGATAGATGAGCGGGGTGATCGCGGATTGGGCAGTGTGAAGAGAAGGAGGACTATAAAGAGGGCCTCAGAAACTGCAGAGGGAGTTTTTTTTATTCTAGCCGATACGGCGAGTGAGTTGGAGTGTTTGGGCGAGTGCAGCGGAAAGAAGGCGGAGGATATTGTTGGCTGGACGAAGACGGAGACAAGGGTTTGGCAGAAACAGAAACCGGGCTGAGTATATTGGGATGCCTACCTAACTGTGAAATGCTCTATGGACATGTGTAACAAATTCTGAGTGGTTGAAAACAGGAGGACTCACCGGAAGTATTGCCGAAGGAGGCTCTTTCGACAGGTCACGTGGCAGCAGGGGAAGTATCCAGGAGCTGGAAAGAAGAGGGAAAAGAGACCTCGTTTTAGTAACGGTGTGAGTACCCCAAACCATCATACAGCAGCATAATCATCTAGAGTGAACTATCTGTGAGCCTTTTTGTGAGTTTGTTGCATAGTATGTGAGCGGCCCCACCGTGGAGGAGGATTGTGGGTGAGCCGGGACCAGTGAGCGAGAGAAGACGTTGGGGTGTCGTGGCGGCGACGTTTAAATTTGAATATTCGTTGCATCACTGTCTCCACGATTTCCAGGATGAGTCTTTGGTCAGATGGGGTTTTGACCCTAAATTCACCAAGAGTGTGTGGAGTGCAGTGGGTGAGTCTTTGTCCTTTGCTGTGAGTGTATACACTTGAAAATTTCAGTGTTGTGCTGTGTTTGTGTCGTCAACAACCACCTTTCAGGCCCGACGAAATCCTGCGAAGGAAGGGAGTACTGAGGCGGGCGAAGAAAACATCTCCAATTATATGCCATCGATGACATCCTGACCCTTCTTCCCCACGTGACGGTGGCGGGAAACAATTTCAAGTAAGAACAGTGTGGATATAGTGGGAAGTATTAACAGTGAGGAGTTGGCTGCTGTAGGAGGAAATCAGCTGTGCGTGTATTATTACCGACTGTGGAGTTCTTCAAAGGTTCGCCCCTGTCTAGATCTCTTGCCCTGTCGGTTGGAAGAAAGAAGAGGGAAGCGTTCGACCCACCCAGTGTAGCACACCCCGGGTGAAACAACTTACCTGTGTGTGACACCAGCGGAGGCCGTGTTCGGCCCAACGCAGCAGCAGCTTTCGATCCGTATCTCTATCAGCAGTTGGTTGAAGCCTTAGAAAAGGAATGCTGACGTCTATTTCCTCAAAGGTCTGTGAGTTACATCATTTCCTGTTTCCCTGTATATTCACCGTAAGCTTTAGCACAAAGCTAAAGCCAGCATATTGTGTTGTACACTCGCCTGTATGCCCAAGTGAAGCCCCAGTTACCTTTGATGTACTTACCTTATGCCCAAAGCTAAAGCCAGCATATTGTGTTTTACACTCGCCTGTATGCCCAAGTGAAGCCCCAGTTACATTTGATGTACTTACCTTATGCCCAAAGCTAAAGCCAGCATATTGTGTTTTACACTCGCCTGTATGCCCAAGTGAAGTCCCAGTTACATTTGATGTACTTACCTTATGCCCAAAGCTAAAGCCAGCATATTGTGTTGTACACTCGCCTGTATGTCCAAGTGAAGTCCCAGTTACCTTTGATGTACTTACCTTATGCCCAAAGCTAAAGCCAGCATATTGTGTTGTACACTCGCCTGTATGCCCAAGTGAAGTACCAGTTGTCTTTTCTACAGACTTACCTGTGCCCTGAGTGAAGAGCCAGCGGCCCCTCTGTCTACTGTCCGTGTCCAGTCCTGTTATACTTACCTGTATGTTCTTGTGCAGATCTAGCGGGTCCCTTTGAAGCGTCTACCTGCACGTCGACCCCGGCACTCGGGATACAGAAACCGCGGAACCCCCCCCCCCTTACACTTACCAGTACGGTTTCAGTCGGATCCCGGCAGCCATTGTGCAGCTCCACCAGCATCTGGACGACCAGGAGTCCAAACCGCTGGGCTGCCTCGGAGTTCGCCACGAGTAGCAGCAGGTATCCATCGTGCATTCAAACTCTCAATACTTACCACTTGTATCTGTTACGTCCAGGAGTCGTCCTGCAAGCCAGAACAAAGGGGCACTTGTGAATAAGCTGATTGTCGTCACATAGCCAGAAGGAAAGAGGAGTGAAGGACTCACCTGAGATCTCCCGCGACAGAGTCTAAGACACTCGAGACAGTTACTCTCCAATTGGAGAGTTGGATTTTAGCCTCCCTTCCCCCCTTCCCCATACCTTTTTTTAGTAATTTAATAAAGTTTGTTTTAATATTTACTTACCGTCTCTCGTGTGTCTGGTCATTGGGGTGTTCTTGGGACCTCCTCGAGGTGGAAACTAGGAAGGGGCGTGACTCACGATATCTGTGGTCCGCTCCGACCTGTGACACAAACAAAGAAGGAACAGGAAAGGGAACAGGAATGGGGACAGGAACTCTGAAGACTAGGAACTCTGAAGACGACAACTGTGTAAAGGAAGGAAAGGACTCCATGAAGAAACAGGAAAAGACTGGTAAATATAGGGAGGATAATGACTAATAAGTGAAGGCACCTGGTGCAATTAACAGGAGTGCAATTACTGTGATGAAGGGACAAGTCTTGTGTGAATTGTAGTGCCTACGGTGAGGTTCCTAAGGGGAAGTGAGACCACTAGTGGACACTCAGGGAAACAGAGACCAGATAGTGTGACAATGGGAGGAAAAAGCTTAACGTGTTATTAAACATGTTGTATTCATATTCAGGGACCATCTGATTTTTTTGTAGATAGTATAGTTGGGCGGCAGTGGCTCAGTGGTTCATGTAGGTTGTCTACAAACCGAAAGGTTGGTGGTTCGATCCCCGGCTCCACCTGACCAAGTGTCGAGGTGTCCTTGAGCAAGACACCTAACCCCAGCTGCTCCCGACGAGCTGGATGGCGCCTTGCATGGCTGACACCGCCGTCGGTGTATGAATGAGTGTGTGAATGGGTGAATGTGAGGCAACTTGTAAAGCGCTTTGGATGGCCATGTGGTCTGTTGAAAGCGCTATATAAATGCAGTCCATTTACCATTTATAGTTAAAGGCAGTTCATCATTGAATTCAGTGATGTCATCTCATCTCTGTTCAGTTAAATCAGGGGTTCTCAACCTTTTGGAAGCTGGGGCCCCCCAAAGCTGGATCATTGCAGTTGAGGCCCCAGCGCCCCCCACGCCCCCCACACCCCCCACATTAGATAGATAGATAGATAGATAGATAGATAGATAGATAGATAGATAGATAGATAGATAGCCCTAGGGTATTATTTTTAGGCCCACATTATTATTATTATTATTATTATCATCAGTAGCGGTAGGTAGGCCTATTATCATTACTAGGCTGTTGTTATAATTGACAGTAGCACCAGACTTCTAATGTGAGCTTGGAGGCATTATTATTATTATTATTATTATTATTATTAGGAGTAGTAGTAGGCCTATCATCATTACTAGGCTATTGCTATATAATTATATGAAATTACATGCTTTATTGTTGTTATTATAATTATTATTATTATTATCATCAGTAGGCCTATTATCATTACTAGGCTATTTATATATAATTATTACATGCTTTGCTGTTGTTATTATTATTATTATTATAATTTTTTTAGCAGCTAGTGCTTCGCGATGGACCATACAATGTGTCCATTTCACAAGTGGAGCTACTTGCTGAACACGAGCAGCTAGGCCACGCTCACGCCCCATCATTGCCTGCGCACCATCCGTGCATAGGCCAACGCATCGGTCCCAAGCCAAACCATTTTCACGGATAAAAATATCAAGGAGATTGAAAATGGCTTGTCCTGTAGTGTGTGACTGAAGAGGCCGGCAAAACAGGACATCCTCCTCAATTGCCTTGTCCCGCAGATACCTGACATAAGTGAGGAGCTGTGCCTGCCCAGCAATATCAGTCGATTCGTCCAGCTGCAGCGCGTAGTAAGGACTCTTTTTTACAAACTCTATCAGTTGCTCTCTAATATCATTGGACATGTCTACAATTCTCCTAGCGACTGTGTCATTGGACAGGGGTATTGCACAAAGTTTGGCTGCTGCACTCTCGCCTATCATTATTCTGCACATGTCTTGCGCTGCCGGCAAAATGAGAGTTTCGGCGATTGTATGCGGTTTACCCAGTTTACCAATTCTTTTGGCCACTAAAAACGATGCCTCCAAACACTGTTTAGATACAGTGCTGTGCACTGAAATGGTTGCCTGTTGCTGATGGAGGCCATCAAGCTTTCTTTTAAAATATTCAGCCGGTTTATTTTTAATGCCAGCATGCTTTGTTTCGAGGTGCCTTTTTAATTTGCAGGGCTTCATACTGTCGTTAGCCAGCACCTCGGCACACACGACACACTGAGGTCTCAGATCAGCCGTGACTGTAAACCCAAACTGCAGGTATGCTTCATTGTACCTTCGAAGCTTTTTTGCAGCTGGTGGTGCGTCGGTTGGCTTGTTGGTCCTCACAAGAAATTTCTCCATTTTTGTTATGTGTTTTCAATAAAGTTTAGGCAACATATAACTGTGTGTGTGGCTATGTTGAGAGACGTATCGGGGCTAATCAGTCAGGACTTAGGCACGATCTTTAATTAACAAAATAATTATTTTGCAGACAATTCAGATTTTATTTTAATACTAAATGATTGTAGTCCTCGTGTGTGTGTGTGTGTGTGTGTGTGTGTGTGAGTGTGTGTCTTAGTCGCGCGGGTAGTTTTAGCTAAGTGTAGCTAAAAAAAATTACTGGCTAGGGCTGAGATTTGATATAATCTTTAAAAAGAATGTTTGTGGGTTTAGTCTTTAAAAAGACTGTTGGGGTTCTGTAGTAAAGGCCTATGTAGTTAGAGATTGATAACAGAGCGAGAGCTGGCACAAGCGAACTTGGCAAGAGACTAGACTAGAGTGAATGGAGAGCTATGTCGTGAGTCAATTTAAATGCAGTGATTTATTTATTTTTTATGAGAGTGAGTGAACATTTACATAACTTGCACCCCGCTCTGTAAGCCAGGGCGGGAACAGCGGCGGCCATGGTAACTGCAGAGTGATTCATGCTTTCGAGTCTCCAAACACCACAAAAGTCTCAAAAAACATCAGTAAAAGTCGCTGGATTTGTTACTTTTGACAAAAAAAAAAAAAAAAAAGTCGCCAGGAGGATGATTTGTTTGTGTTATAATCAGTGCTTGAGGTGTGTGTGGTAGGGGGGGCGGTTCTCTCATTGCATTGGCAAATCATGACATTTTTACAGTGAGAAACAAGACTTGGAGATATTGCTGTTACAACAATTTATTGTTATTTATTTATTAACAACATAAATGTATTTAAACATGTTTGTGTGTGCGTGGCTGCGTGCGTGTGAGCATTTCCAAAAACTAAAGGAAAGCTGTAGCCTATATTCTGACTAGTTTATTCGTTCATATATATATATATATATATATATATATATATATATATATATATATATATATATATATATATATATATATACACACATATATATATATATATATATATATATATATATATATATATATATATATATATATATACATATAACAAAATACGACCTCACGTTTGCAGCCTCTGAAACCTCCGTCCGTCATAAAAATTAATTCGGATGTTTCGATCTTCTATATTTTTCACATCCGTAGCAAATATTTTGAGGGGTGTTTTTGACCATTGAGAGCCACCAAATGACGAATATGAAAAAACGAATACGACAATTTCGGACTCAGGGTGCAAGGACCTTAAACTTTTGAGGCTTGCGCAGCTTCTCGAGGAGAAATCAAACAAATGAGCGTCTATGAGCGCAGCACACACAAGTAAACTAAATTGACATACTGCAGTTAAATTTAAAAATGTGCTGTTTTTATATTTCTAACATTTGAATACAGTTCAGCAACATACATCACACGACCTGACGACCAAGAGAGCTGACAATTGACCATCACTTAATTTACCATCACCTCGCGATTGAAAATGTGACACTGATATGACAGTTCAACAAACAAGTTAATAATATTAAGTCACTTACATTTTAGACGAAATATTGACTGTTTTGGTCTATTTTAGCAGCGAAAATAGATGATGAATCCATACAAAGATCACAACTTAGCGCATCTCACAGAAACACTCTCAATCGTGTTTTGAATGATTCAGTGTTTTGAACAAATCGTTTGAGTCAAAGATTCAATGACCCATTCACAAACATCTGTCTCATTCTGGATGAATCGGCCGTTTGAACGAATCGTTTAAAATGAACGACTCAATGACTCGCTTATAAAACCGCATCACCTGCATTTGCGCACACTATCGACAAACCAATCAAATTTGTTCAAAACTTTTTTTTTTTTTAAATCAGTCCAAACACATTTTAATTTTTATTCAGGAGTTATGTATATACAAAACTATACATTTTATGACAGTAGTTTAGTGATACATTTTTTTTGCAAATTTTAATTTTTTTTTCAGGTCTTTTTCCTCCTATCCTGTAGCCTACTCGCACCCCCCCTGGAGAGTGTCCTTGAGAACTAGTGAGTTAAATAGTGTCTGTGCATTTAATTGCAATCAAGTCAATGATATCGCTGTAGATGAAGTGACCCCAACTAAGCAAGCCAGAGGCGACAGCGGCAAGGAACCGAAACTCCATCGGTGACAGAATGGAGAAAAAAACCTTGGGAGAAACCAGGCTCAGTTGGGGGACCAGTTCTCCTCTGACCAGACGAAACCAGTAGTTCAATTCCAGGCTGCAGCAAAGTCAGATTGTGCAGAAGAATCATGTTTCCTGATGGTATCTCCCAAGGGTAACATAAAGCGTGAAGAGTAGCGGCCCTAGTACTGAGCCTTGAGGTACTCCATACTGCACTAGTGATCGATATGATAAATCTTCATTCACTGCTACGAACTGATGGCGGTCATATAAGTATGATTTAAACCATGCTAATGCACTTCCATTGATGCCAACAAAGTGTTCAAGTCTATGCAAAAGAATGTTGTGGTCAATTGTGTCAAATGCAGCACTAAGATCCAATAAAACTAATAGAGAGATACACCCACGATCAGATGATAAGAGCAGATCATTTGTAACTCTAAGGAGAGCAGTCTCAGTACTATGATACGGTCTAAATCCTGACTGGAAATCCTTACATACACCATTTTTCTCTAAGAAGGAATATAATTGTGAGGATACCACCTTTTCTAGTATCTTGGACAGAAAAGGGAGATTCGAGATTGGTCTATAATTAACTAGTTCTTTGGTGTCATGTTGTTTTTTTTTATTTTTTTTTGCCAGTTTGAAGGTTTTGGGGACATATCCTAATGACAATGAGGAATTAATAATAGTCAGAAGAGGATCTATGACTTCTGGAAGCACCTCTTTTAGGAGCTTAGAGGGTATAGGGTCTAAAATACATGTTGGTTTAGATGATTTAACAAGTTTATACAATTCTTTCTCTCCTATAGTAGAGAATGAGTGGAACTGGTCCTCAGGGGGTCTATAGTGCACTGTCTGATGCGATACTGTAGCTGACGGCTGAATGGTTGCAATTTTATCTCTAATAGTATCGATTTCAGAAGTAAAGTAGCTCATAAAGTCATTACTGCTGTGGTGTTGGGAAATGTCAACACTTGTTGAGGCTTTATTTTTCCGTTAATTTAGCCACTGTATTGAATAAATACCTGGGGTTATGTTTGTTTTCTTCTAAAAGAGAAGAAAAGTAATCGAATCTAGCAATTTTTAATGCTTTTCTGTAGGATAGGTTACTTTGCCGCAAAGCAATATGAAATACCTCTAGTTTTTTTTTTTTCCAGCTGCGCTCCATTTTTCGGGCTGTTCTCTTTAGGCAAGAGTTTGCTCATTGTACCTGTAACTGTTTTCCTTAACCTTGCTTAAGCGTAAAGGAGCAACTTTATTTAAAGTGCTAGAAAAGAGAGAGTCCATAGTTTCTGTTACAAGTTGTTCTGAGGTTTTGGATATGCCAAGGAATTTGGATACATCAGGAAGATAACTTAAACAGTCTTTTGTGGAAGAAGTGATGGTTCTTCCATACTTGTAACAAGAAGTAGAATTTACAGTTTTGGCTATATGAAGTTTGCACAGAACTAAATAATGATCTGACATATCATCACTTGGCTGAATAATTTCAACACTATCAACATCAATTCCATGTGATAGTATTAAATCTAGAGTATCGTTTCGACAATGAGTAGGTCCTGAAACATGTTGACTAACACCTATAGAGTTTAGAATGTCTATAAATGCTGATCCCAATGCATCTTTTTCATTATCGACATGGATATTAAAATCACCAACTATTAAAACTATCTGCAGCCAGAACTAACTCGGATATAAAATCACCAAACTCTTTAATAAAGTCTGTATGGTGCCCTGGTAGCCTGTATACAGTAGCCAGTACAAACATAACAGGGGATGTATCATTAACATTTGTTTCTCTGGGTAATGTTATATGTAGCACCATTACTTCCAATGAGTTATACTTGAAGCCTGCCCTCTGAGAAATCCTGAAAACGTTGAAGCAACACCTCCCCCTTTGCCTTTTAGACGTGGCTCATGTTTATAACAATAATCTTGGGGGGTGGACTCATTTAAAATAATGTAATCATCTGGTTTTAGCCAGGTTTCTGTCAAACAGAGTACATCTATATTATGATCAGTGATCATATTATTTACAAAAAGAGTTTTCGTAGAAAGGGATTTGATATTCAATAAGCCAAGCTTTATCATTTGTTTATCCATATTGCATCCTCAATTAAATTGTTATTCTTAACTTGGTTTGGACATTTTTTTTTTATTTTCTAGTTCGGGGAACAGTCACAGTCTCTATAGTATGATATCTAGATGAAAGAGTCTCTATGTGCTGAGAATTAACTGACCTCTGTGACGGGAGGCAGCCAGCAGACGGTCGGTTTAGCCAGTCTGTCTGCTTCCTGACCTGGGCCCCAGTTAGTATTAGTAAGTATAAACACTAAGACTATTTGCCATATTTCTAGAGAGAAGAGTGGCGCCACCCCAGGAGGGATGAAGACCATCTCTTTTCAACAGGTCAGGTCTGCCCCAAAAGCTCGTCCAATTGTCTATGAAACCTATGTTATTCTGGGGCACCACTTAGACATCCACAATCTGCTATGAATCTCGTCACCACGGTAAGCAGGGAGGGGACCAGAGCATATTACAGTGTCTGACATGGTGCTTGCAAGTTCACACACCTCTTTAATGTTATTTTTAGTGATCTCCGACTGGCGAAGTCGAACATCACTAGCGCTGGCATGAATAACAATCTTACTGTATTTATGTTTAGCATTAGCCAGCACTTTTAAATTTGCCAAGATGTCAGGCGCTCTGGCTCCCAGTAAACATTTTTAGCGTTTTAGAATGTCTCTGTGTGAGCACACAGAAAATGAGAGCTGGTGAGTGAGCTCTCATGATTCAAAAGCACATGCAAATGATACATTCATCTGTCATCACGTTATAAACGTGGAACCTGCATTTCCATTCAACGAGTCAAAGAGAACAAAATCGTCACTTCCTGATAAACTGGCTGTACATCACTAATAAAAGTAGAAGAAGCTACTGAATATATACATTTTTTCTATATAATAAATGACTTGAACATCAGAATGAGCAGACAAAACCCGATGAATGCACTTATTGCTTTCGGATAGTGTTAATGCCGTTGTATAATGCAGTCGTTTAACAGTTCTGGGAGGCAATTAAACAGAAATACTTTGATGACAGACTTTCCTTGAGCATTTCCGAGTGACCATAACAACATTTCAGAAGCTGTGTGTTACGATCTCCCCTGTCTAGGGTAGAGGAGAAAGAACAGATGAAAAAAAAAAAAGTGATGTCCAAATAAATTAAACGTCTACAGAGCCCCTGTCTTCTATCCAAGCACTGACTCAACATCCAGACCATAAGTTAAGCAATAATTAAAGATTTTTTAATAGAACATATGAAACAGAAACATCTACATGGAAGCAAATTATCTTCAGGAGGGGGCAAAGGCCAAAATAACAAACAAAAATAAGTCTAAATACTTTAGAACCCTGAATAACATAAACACAAAATAATGATGCAAACCAAAAGACAATACTAAACCTACCTCCCTGACTACCCATGAACAGGAGAAAAGAATATATAATACTGTAAATGGCACCCACCTCCCTACAGCTTCCTTAAATAATAAAGTACTTGGAAAATAAATAAAACATGAAAACAACTAGCCCTGCACTCAGGGATTCAATAACAAGAGTCCTACAACAAACAGTCACCAAAAAAAGAACCACACATCTGCATCAGGCGACAGAGACTCTTCACAAGAGAGACAGAGGGAAAACCTCCCATCCCTCCTGCACTGGAGAACTAGCTGGCTTTTATAGTTAGAAGTCAGAAGAGCGAATCAGCAGAGGGTGACACTTAGGAGCCTTGATTAACAGCAGGTGTTGCTTCTTAACCTGGCGAAAAAGCAGAAACGAGAGAGAGATACAACAGGCACACTCAAGATACGTACAATTATGTAACATGTGGAATAAGATCGGTCTGCTGGTTAGTCAGGATTTACCATCCATAGCGCGAAGTCAAATGACTGTTTTGATGCGCTTGGAGGAATTTATTTGCAAAATGCATTTCCATCTCCCATTATTCGCATTGACCCTTTTTTGCACAAGTCAAAAACCACCTAAAATGAGCGTAAAACCTATTTTTGTGAATTAAGGCATTTTTATTTGAAATTCAAAGTTTTCTTCACTCAATTCTGATGCGATACTTTAAAATGTGCATTACAGCAGGGTGATGGGAACCCAGCTAATCAGAATCTGCAGCTGTGGTGGGGATGATTTTTGGTGTTTTTCCCCCAATTTTTTCCAGTTGATTGAAATCCGTCTTAGCGATGGAAAACTTGAAGTTGAACTTCAGTAGTATTATGTATATAATACTGCACCACAGTCATATATTTATTTTATTATTATTAGCCTATTTAAATGATATGGTGACAGTTTTTCAAATGACACTGTCAAAAGCTCATGAAGTGACTCTGAGAGTGTCACAGTGTCTGGGTTGTTGTTCCCCGGGGTTCCACTAGATGTCCTCCTTCTCACGGTGCCTGTCCCAGATCACTTCCTGTTCCCTTATATGGTCACCTTCCTCCTTGTTACCTGATTGATTGTTCACCCCACCTGTCTCCTGTTTCCCAATTATCCTTCTGTGTATAAATACCCAGTCTGTCTTAGTCTATGTCACGGAGTCCTTGTCTGATGTCATTGTGTTTCAGGTCCATCAGTCTTGCTTTGTCTTACCCTATGTGTCTCATTCTCTCGTTCCACCAGACTTCCTCTACCTTGCCGTTCTTCCGAGTTCCCCGTTTCATCCGGTTCCCTTTTTGTTTGATTTGTCTCTCATGACTGTTTATTTTGTATTTACCCCTCTGTTTAAATAAAACCCTTACCTGCATTTGGATCTACCCTCTCTTTGTGTTTTTCCCCAATACCTGTCGTGACAGAAGGACTCCGTCATGCCTAGATCCAGCGGTGTGGGATTTCGAATCGGTTCCCCAGCCACCATGGAGGAACGGAGGGGGAGATACCAGAACTTAATCACCCTTCATCAAGAGGGAAGTGAGGTGGGTGGTCTGGCGCAATTGTTTTGGACTATGGCAGTCGGGCTAGGTTACAATGATGCAGCACTAAAGGATTTATTTAATAATTGCCTGGATGATCCTTTACCTTCATGGGAGATGAAGGGGTTAGAGATACTGGACTTTT
>NC_068394.1:22018124-22044512 GCF_023724105.1 Carassius gibelio | reverse complement strand
AATACCTTTTAATGTAAATCCCAAAAAAAAAAATCAAATTAAAAATAAATAATAAAACATGTATTTTTCCATTTTGCAGTTCATTCATATCAGTTTATATTTATATATATATTTATATATATTTATTATATCTAAATATTTTGCTCACAGATCATTATTAACATTCTTTATATAATTCAATTTTATTTACTCTCCCCATTTTATTATTTTTATTTTTATTTTTAGCTGAAAAGACATAAAGGCAGTCAGCCCAGTGGTGTTTCTGGAGAGGGATTCCTTCAGAAATGGAGAAGACAGAAAGCTGCGGAGGCAGATATATGCAGCAGTAAGTCTGTGATAGTTTGTCTCTTTTATCAAACATTCCTGCTGTTATAATTTGTACAGCATTTGTTGTTTCTTAAACTGTTGCACTGTCCAAATACCCACACTTGCCATCTTTTCACTTGACCACTTGATTACTTATTTGAAGTCTTTCCTGTATTTGGCCTAGTGTTCGAGTGAGCATGATAACCACAAGTGTGTGTCGAACTTTTCATGACCTGATGACTGTGTTTCCCAATCCTGATCCTGGAGAACCCCAGCACTGCACGGTTTTGGCGTCTCTCTTATCTGCCTTGGAGTCTTCACTGATGAGCTGATGAGTTGAATCAGGTGTGTTTGATCAGGGAGACATCTCAAATGTGCAGTGTTGGGGTTCTCCAGGACCAGGATTGGGAGCCACTGCCTTATGGGACACTTATGTGTTTACAGAGATTTTTAATAACTAATTATCAATATTTCACATACTGTACATTGGACAGCTTCCCATGACCTCTTGTGAGATCTCGGCAAAAAGTCTGACGATTTATTCCAAAACATGATGCATGATGGGATACACTTAGCTTTGTATAGCGCTCCGGAGCAGTATTGGAGAGGTTTAGTGTGTGTTAAGGACGCTGTGCTTTGGCATTATTAAGACCGGGGACAGTCTCGTTCACACACTGTCACGTACACACACTCTCAAGTTTTTACAGAGGCTGCTTTTATGGTCTAAACAAAACACAGTGTAATGTATAAGTTGAATGTAATTTAATATTTCCTTCCTTTCTGTCTTACAGGATTGTTTGAGGATAACGCTGTAGCTCCATCATGCACAAGGACTCACCTCGTTTACTCTTTATCCCCCGCACACACAGAAATGGTCCCTGGATCAGTGATTAGACTTTGCAGTGGTTTGATTTTTGCAGAAGATGTAACTTTGTTTTAATTATAAGCTCATAATGAATACACTACAGAACCAGTGATGAAAACAATAGTTACAAATAGCGCTCCATATTAAAAATATATTGCACACTTGACATGCATGTCTTCATGGTGTTTTTTTGTGAGTTTGAAACATTTACATTGTGTTGTATAACATTTTGGTCACAACACTTTTTCCAGTGTTCTCTGAAAGACATACTGTATTTACTGTTTTGTTTTTTAATAAAAGCATTTTCATTTGCATACTGAAAATAGTTAATGTTTACAACATAACTGCCTTTTTATTCTTTATGGTGGCAAAAATGAGCTTGGTGACAGAGGATGCAGTGTAGTAATTTGGGCATGTTGTCTTTAAATGAGTTTGACATATAAATAAATAATGGAAGATCCTTACAAAAATATGCATGTTTATTATGCTTTATGTATTTATTTGTTCATTCATTCATTCATTTATAATTTCAGTTTTTATTCCTAGAGTTCAAATGGTAGAGAATGGTAAATCACAGAAACACAAATGTGAACAATTTTAACTTTAAAACACAATGTAATATACAATGTAAATTTTAGAAGCACGTCATTTGATTAGTAAATATATTTGTCTTTGGTCAAAAAAAAAAAAAAAATACAAATCTTAAAAATGTGTCTTATATTTATTATAGAGGAATCTGTCTGTTGGATACAACTGCGACTGCTGGGCATGTGCACATCAATATTGCCCAATGTTTGTCAAGCTGAACAACGGAGGAAGGTGAAGACGTTAATAAAACCGAATCTAATAAGTAGCAAGCTTAATCTATTGTTAACCGAATCTATCCCTTCAGCCGAAAAACGAAAGACGTTGGTCATACATGGATAAGGAAGTGTGTCGCTGCTGCTCAGCTTTGATGTCATTGGCTATGAATTTTCAGGACAGTCTGTGGTTGGACTATCTTTTAACCCATATTAAACAGCGCATCATGTAAAAAAAGTATGTTTTGCTGCTATCATCACATTAGTAATATATTAAGTCAACAATGAAGTGTTGCTATCTTGACAAAAATGACATCTTTAGCGAGATCCTAATCCTAACCCTCAGCATAACTTCAATGAACTACAAAAAACAGCCCCCTAGTGTTGCCTTTGCATAGATAGAACGACGGAGGCTTGTGGGTAATGTAGTTTAAAACTTTTTATTAACGAAACGAAATAAATTATTTATTTTAAGGAAAACTGGATATCTAAATATGTTTATTGTGCAAACCTCTATGATATATTTGAGAGGCAGGCTGAAATGTGGTATTTTACAGTGAGCAATATTTAAAATGCCTTTATGTCAGCTTTCCATTTATTTCTGAAAACTGAGCTCAACATTATTTTATCAGCATAGCATAAGTAATAATCCTGCCCATTTTCTCTTTGATATGTTAATTGGACTCTGATGTACAGCCTTTTGAAATGTACAGTTTTGGGCTCTTCCGGGGGGTGCTACTGGGCCCCTGGGGGTAGAAGGGCAGTAAAACCTACATATATGTATTCTCCTCATGATGGACAACAAACTGAGCTGAGTCACATTTATATCTGACAGTTTTCACAGTCCTCTGTTTTCTATTCTATTCATCATGACTATTATACCTTTTGACAGGACATTGTGAGGCCATCTGATGAAACATTGAAAAATTAGAAAGAAATGATTTAATAATGAAAATAATAGATTATTTATTTGATTTTTGAAGTATATGGCAAGAAATATAATGGATGAACCTGCAACAACTTGCCTTTATCTATTCCCCACCTGTAAAGCAGTAATCAAGGACAATGTATACACATTGTGATACTTCACTATTACCCAAGGACAAATTCATGCAGTGCTAAGAATATTAATTTATATATATATATATATATATATATATAACTATTTAGCAAAAATCAGTGTAAAAATGTCCTCCTCACCCCCGTATCTTGCTCCTCAGGTGCTGGACATCATGTGTGTGCTCTTGGTTTTAATGCAGTACAAGATCCCATTGATCATTCCTGCTACATTCGCAGTTATCCCTCAAGTGTTTGTAACAATAAAGCCCATGGCACCATCTTGTAATGCAGAATAATTAATCTCGTAACTCCCTTTATTTCACTAAAAAATGTGCATATTTGTTACTAAAATATAAAAAAAATTACTTTCTGGTGTACTGATGTCCCAGATGTTATTAATCCGATCAAAAATGTTTATGTCTTAAATAAAAAAATAATCCAAATAATTAATATGTAGTTTTTCCAAGTCTAAAATAAACACATATCAGCCTACCTAGTAAAATTATGTATTTAACAAGAATCTTCAGAACACAATATTCACCATTTTCATTTTATTGAAGCATAGACTATAAAGTTGATAAAGTAGCATCAAGACGAATAAGATTCAATGAAAATAATCATCATCAAAAATACATTAACCTCATATTTAAATCAGTTCACACAGATGAGTGATGAAATGTCCTTAAAAGTCACACAGTCCCATCCAGTCAACTGTGATACAGATCATGTGATACATATAAGACATGAGATACTGTTCCAGAAAATAATGATTCCCATCACCACATCTAAACTGGTTTCATCTCCCCATCGTGTTCTTCTTCTCTCGTGTCTGGAAACAGTTTGTGGCTGATATCCAGCACTGATGTGGTGTAGCTTGTTCTCAGCCAGAGGATCTCTCAGTCCTAAGATCCCAGACCTGGTCAAAATGAAACAAACAATCCAGATGAAGTTGTTTAATGGACAGAGAGCTCAGCTTATGTTCTGTGTGATTTTAGCAGTGTGAGCAACTATGACCCTTGTAGTACTGTACACTTACCATTCTTCAAGCTGTTTTGAGACCTTTTGAGAAGCTTTTTCTCTGAAGAGAATTTAGCACATCCTCTTCTTTCACTCCTTTCAAGAGCATCACTTGGTCAAAACCCCTCATTTGGCTGATGAGATCATCTGTACAAATTAAAATACTGCAATAAAAATTAAAGAATTAAGAAAAAGTTACAGAGGCAAAAGGTCTTGCTCATGAGACTGCATTAGCATGTGTAGTTCTCAGAGACTCTAGAATTCATCTATTGTTGCAGTAAATTTGTTTTTTTCCTCTAGAATCTTTCTCCAAAGTTCCTGACTTCTCTCACAAATGTGTTTTAGTCTGTGCAGTGTAAGGCCTGGCTTCAAACCAATCCACTATCAATTCACAATTTATAACATAACATTTAGAAAACAATGAAATAATGTACATTGGGGTTTATATCAACTAAACCAATTTCATGATACTTGTCTACTTTTAAAACAGGTGGTGTGTTTTTAAAAACATAATATTAAAAATGTCCAGTCACACTTTGCTAACATGCTGTAATTGTAATAGTAAAAAAAGAAATCAAGGCTGACATGACCAGTTCTGTGAGAGATCATCATAAAATGTTGTATAACACAGCATTGCTTCAACACACACATACCAGAGGACTTCTGTTTGTTTGAGCACAAGATGGCCATCTTCATTCCTCATCCTGAGCAAATCATTTCCTTGGTCTGCCTTCTCTTCTGTGAAACAAGATAATCTCTACTTACTCTGTGTGCAATTAATATTGCTCATTAAACATAATTAAGTTAATTTAAAGTAAGATTCAGACCAGAGCATTTGAGGAGTAAATGTTGATTAAAAAAAATATTCTAAACAAATGTACCTGGGAAGAGCTGATCATGGCAAGATTCGCTGAGACTCAGTAATAGCTCTTAGTTTTTAAAAAGGTTTGTGAGGGTTGGCTCTTGAGTGAGTTGTTGAGCTTGATATTTTAGACCTGAAAAAGAAGAACAGCATTAGGATTATCTGCAAAAAATCCTGTAAGACAGAAAGAAGGAAATATTATTAATTACGTGCAACTTGTACATTACACCTCTGTAAAGATGCTGTATAATTAAAAGTTAAATGCATCCATTATTGAAAGCAAGTAATTAATAGTAAGCTATAGTCATATGAATTCTTTTGATAGTGTCAGATGAGGCTGTCCTGGGGCTTGTACAATATCATACAAGTGTTAAACTGGATTATTAAGACTGTGATGTGTTTAGGGATCATTTTTAAGACTTTGACCCTGTCCAGATACCCACACTTACCCACACAGTATGTGAAATATTGATAATTAGTTATTAAAAATCTCTGTAAACACATAAGTGTCCCATAAGGCAGTGGCTCCCAATCCTGGTCCTGGAGAAGCCCAACACTGCACATTTGAGATGTCTCCCTGATCAAACACACCTGATTCAACTCATCAGCTCATCAGTGAAGACTCCAAGGCAGATAAGAGAGACGCCAAAACCGTGCAGTGCTGGGGTTCTCCAGGATCAGGATTGGGAAACACAGTCATCAGGTCATGAAAAGTTCGACACACACTTGTGGTTATCATGCTCACTCGAACACTAGGCCAAATACAGGAAAGACTTCAAATAAGTAATCAAGTGGTCAAGTGCAAAGATGGCAAGTGTGGGTATTTGGACAGTGCAACAGTTTAAGAAACAACAAATGCTGTACAAATTATAACAGCAGGAATGTTTGATAAAAGAGACAAACTATCACAGACTTACTGCTGCATATATCTGCCTCCACAGCTTTCTGTCTTCTCCATTTCTGAAGGAATCCCTCTCCAGAAACACCACTGGGCTGACTGCCTTTATGTCTTTTCAGCTAAAAATAAAAATAAAAATAATAAAAAGGGGAGAGTAAATAAAATTGAATTATATACAGAATGTTAATAATGACCTGTGAGCAAAATATATATATATATATATATATATATATATATATATATATATATATATATATATATATATATATATATATATAAACTGATATGAAAGAACTGCAAGATGGAAAAATGCATGTTTTATTATTTATTTTTAATTGGATTTTTTTTTTTTTTTTTTGGATTTACATTAAAAGGTATTAAAAGCATGGTACAGAACATATGATTAGTGTGATATCTGTCATATAAAAGCATATAAAAACACTAACATTACAGTGATACAAACATAGCTGGTTTGGTGATTATTGTATTGTTGTATTGATTATTAATATACCATAGTAAAACTACAGTTACAGTTACTAATGTCCTGTTTACTGTGTTTTAACTTCACATTTCATTTATTACTATTGTAAGTGTCGTGATTACCATGATTTTACTACAAATACAACTTACATCATTAATCCTGAAATTAATAATAATATAAAACGGATCGAAGGTCTATGGCACGTCACGTGACAGATAGAGTTTAATCAGACTAATTAGCAGCTGTGTTCATTTATTTAAACGCAATGAAACTCAAAGACAGCCGCGGATGACCGATATAATACAGCGATTAAACATATGGCACTAATTTGATTAATAAATAAGACAGAATACATTTTATAAAAGGCATTAAAAGAGCGTATATACGACTACTCACCCAAACTGTGGAACTGATTTCAAGTATCGCGATGTGTGCTGAATGAGACTTCTTGAACGTGATTTCATAGCGATAAACATCTCATGTCCTCGTGTCGAATTCTGACGCCAAAAGTTTCCCATTGAAAGCAATGAAGGTCGTAGTGCTTCGATATTCGACGCCGAGAGGCACATTTGGCGTCATAAAAGTGACGCTAGGGGCGCTTGACCATGCTTCGGTTTTTGACGCCTTTGGAGTGAGAATGGGTTGCTATTTTAGGCCTCTCATGTGGAAGCTATCATTGTGTTTTACACAGAAAAGCCAGCATGACTGCAACCAACCAACCCGCACAGGATAACACCATGCTCTGTCCCATGTGGCTCTGCTCTTGGCTTTATCTTATCAAATCTTTTAATATGGATCCAGCAACTCTCCGGAGACGGATAACATGACCTATTTCATTTGTGCATTCTGCCTGACATTTACACAGCTGGAATTCAGATGACAGATTTGGTTTGAACTGGTAGCCAGGTGATTCAAGGGAGTAACAGAGAACAAAAGAGAAAGACAAAAAATAGACAGTCAAGTCAAGCACTCCATAGGGGTGGGCTAAAAATGAACAAAACCCAAGTGGCCACAGATTTTTTATTTATTTATTTTTTTTAGCTCTACTGTTTAAAAAAAAAATAAAAAATCCCATCCATCCCATCCATGAGAGTTCAAGTAGAAATGATTGCTGTCCAATTGAAAAACAATTTATTCTCTCAATCAGTTCACAAAACAGGTCCCAATGATTCATTTACTAATTGGACTGACCCATCTCTTGGTTTACAGCTTTTTTTTAGTTAATTTGAGTTCAATTGAAGATTATCAATGACTTAAATTTCATTCTGTTTATCTCACAAAGCCCACTTGAATGGTACAAATTCAGAAGACTTGGAATATATTCATATTAACTTATTTTATAATACTTTATAGTGCTTTATTATTCTATTTGAAGCTTGAAAGCTATGGCATCCATTCATTATATTCACAATTGTTCAAAATGACTCTTTTTGAGTTCTAAGGAATTGTACAGGTTTGTAGCCACAAAGTAAAATTATTTAAAAGAGTAAAATTTTCAAAAATTAAATAACCTTTCTTGCTGCCCATTTTCATTAAACTACATTTTGCAGTATAATGGTGCTCACAGTGATCTTTGTACTGTAAATGACACTTTCTCATGACCATGACAATTTTAAGCTTTTTAGAACATTGAAAGGTTTTTATAACATGTTGAAAATCTTTGAAATACTTTCATCTGGAACAACTAACAAACTTTTAAAATATGTAGTACCTAATAAGAACATATTTAGATGGAAAGTTTGCAATGTTTTTATTGCAATGACATAACTTTTAATTCCACATAGAAATTATTAGGAAAATAAATACTAAGAAAATAAATCAGGGAGGTGAAGAAGCTTATTCATTACTTGCAAACTGTCAAGGTTTGCTACTTTGCGGGAACAAGGAGCGCAGAGAATATCACTGTGAACAGTATTTATCAATTCACATGGAAGGAACACACACAGATTGCACATGGAATGATGTTTAGACAGCATGAATGACTCAGGAAAACACAGGGCTTCAATGGGGAACAAAATGAGGAAATTAACAAGTGACACCTGGAATCAATTTCACAATCAGCCATGAGGGAAGAACGTGGGCTGTTTCTCAATACCAAGTATACAAAGTTCGACTTGCGTCATTGGTAGTTTGGACTTCACAAGTTCAATTTGGAAGTGCGAACTCCCGAGAACGGGAGTAGACAGATTACAATAAAACAAAATGATATCAAGCGCCACTGCCTTGTAGTTTTCTTCAAAATATAAAACATAACCCATTTTTTTGGGCTTGCAACATCGGGCCACAACTCATCAGTGCTCCTATGGTTGCTCCAACCATCTGTGCCACCATGGAGTTTCTGACTATCTGCCTGCCCATTCTCTGGAGTCGTAGGGGGAGGAGCCCACCAAAGTCGTCGGGGTGGAGAGACCGATCACAGCAGAGGGCTCGTAAGTCCGTGGCACAGGCAGAGGGACGACTGACCAAGGTGGAGCTGGAGGGACAACGGAACCCAGTGAAGTCGTAAGGCTGAGAGTCTCTGGTGGAACCGAGGGAGGGAGGAGCCATGGTGGAACCAAAAGGTTGATGGGCCGAGGTGGAGGGAAGGGATCAGAGGCCAGAGGCAGAGCCAAAAGATCCACTGACTCAACTGAGGCTGGTGACTGAATGACCTGAGGCTTTACATCCCTGGAAGGCATCACTAGGGAATACAAAGGGCTGCAGGCATCCAGCTGAAGAAGGGCTGGAGGACTGCCTGGGATTGGTAGTGCCGGTAGGAGAGTGAGGTTGGCTGGGATCCCAGATAATAATTCACAGTTCATACAAGGTGAAGAATCGGTCTTCGTGCTGGCTAAAACCAGCGACGATGAAGAAAGCGTAGCAATATCAGGGTGGGAAGCAGTGCCTCCATGTTCCAGTCAATTAGCCAATCCTCCCCAGTATCAGTGTCCACCAAAACATGCGGGGGGCTCTGGCATTGCAGTCTCCTTTGTGAGGGGTGTTGGTGGGTTGTGCTCTGGGTCTGTGCGATGTGATTGGACAAGGCTATTATCATCCTCCACTTCGCAGACTGTGAACGTGGATCCATATGTCCACAGCGCAAAGTTAATATAAGACTCTAAGGTCCAGCTGCGAGCACCGCGGGGTGTGACAAAGTGGAGATCTTCATCCAGTCCACACCTAAATCCCTCCATTAGACAGACGTCATCACAGGGGGCAAGATGGCAGATGTCGAGGAACTCCTCCACAAAGTTCCAAGTCTTTACTTTGCTGGAACACAAACACTGTTCCTCCCTTCAGTAAATGATTACCTCCCGTCGGAGCGACATTAATAGAAGCAATGTCCATTGTTCTTCTCATTTTCTTTTTGGTTCTGGTATTCTGTCACGAATATTCCAAGGATGACGACAATGATGAAAATGAAACAAGGTTTATTAAATAAATCCACAGAATGCCAAACTGCGAGAAAGCTGTGTATTACACAGACAATACCAGACAAATGAAAGATCACACAGCAGCAACTTAGATGAAAGACAAATAAGGGTCATAACGATGAACACCTGAGTAAATTAAATGAATTGCCATGACAACTAAAGAGTGGCGGGAAAACTGAACAAAAAGACATGTGACTGAAGAAAACCAATGACAAGTCCATGAAAACACAACTAAGTTCATTATGAAACGAAACAAAACCGTGACACCCATTGAGTGAAAGTAAAATATTTTGTTTACACATTTGTTTACATGCTGACATTTATTAGTAGCCCAACAATGGTATTGGGCTGGAAGGTTACCTTTGTGACGAAACCATCTGAAAAACAACAGTAACAAAAACATTAAATTCAAATGTAACTCCAATGCAAAATGCTAAAACCAATGCAAAATCAGTGTAACTTTGGGTTTTAAGCTAAATAAAAATGCATTATGTTGTACACCTCAAACTAAATGAGCTTATCCCCTTCAGATTCAGCACTGACGTTTTCAGGCTACCACACTGATGAGTGACAGCTTACACAACGCCTCCTGTCAAACCAATCACCATATCCCACTGCAATTATTCCTTCAAAATAAACAAAATAAATGTTTCCCAACTCTAATTCACCCAGATTCACCAACCAACTCTTAAATTCATGCCAGGCAACTTCTTAATAAAATAAAATAAATATTTTAAGAATTATAATAAATTTTACTGTATGAATAATGATAATAGCTACAGCAAATACATTTTATTAAACTTTTTCAATATAAAAGGGCACTTTTAGTTATCCATTCAGTCTCAAATTCTAAAGGTACTTTAAAAATGTTTTTAAACCTCTTGAGTGTTTCACTCAATGTTGGTAGGAATTGAAAAACAGGAAGTAAAAGCCCAACAGAGTAACTAAATGAAACTTTCAGTGATCCAGAGGGAATCATGTTTGCTGAAGACCACCTCTGAAAACAATATCATGTATTATTCATGAGAAATACTCCTGTGTTCACTGACTTAACAATATGAAACAGGGCTGAAGAGAGCTCTTGTCTACACGGAAGGATTATAGAACAATATACAGATAGTATCAAGTTTTAATCTAATACAAATGCTCTAGATATTAGGTGTGATTGTTATTTGGACAAGAGAAATCATAAAAGTGGTTCACATCTCCATTATTACACACAAATATTACACATATTCTGAAGTCATATAACACATTTAAATTGTTTTACACTCAAAGCTATTATTCTCTTGACATCCACCCACTTTGGTGTGTTCATGAGGAAAATGTTTGACTCGTGAACATATTGGCTCTTTTAAATGAATTAGTTGATTCAATTCACTTCTAATTCACAAATAAAGATTGACTGAATCGATTCTCGAGTGCAACTCACTGATCTGGTCACCATGGCAATTATTGTTAAAGGGGTTTTATGATACGTTTTCATGTTTTCCTTTTTCTTTAAAGTGTTTTGTAGCTGTTTGTGCTTGTATAATATCTGCAAATTTACAAAGTCTGTGTCACGCTGTCATTCTCTGTTTTCCTGGGTGTTCCCTAGTGAGCTCACTTCTCCTTAGGCACTTCACCATAGGCACTTTAATTCCTCTAGTCTGGTCCTGTCTTCACAGTAATTGCACTCCAGTTAATCGCACAGGTGCAGACAATCCTTTGTCGTTAGTCTCCTTATAAATAGCTGTCCTTCTCTGTTGTTTGTATGGAGTACTTACCCTTTGTGTACTATGTTCTCGTCTCCCGAGACTTACCCTTGCCTTCTCGTTCTTCCGAGTTCCCATTCCGTTTAATCCAGTTCCCTTTTGTTTTGTTTGTCACCTTGGACTGTTTGTTTTTGATTTACCCTTTTTGTTAATAAACATACCAGCATTTGGATCTACCCTCTCCTTGTGTTTTCCTAACACACACCGTCACAGTCTGCCACAAAAGCATTTTTTCTGTCTAAAAGAGAAGGCTGATCCAGACCTGCCAAATTCACTGTAATGCCACCCACAAGTATATGCAAAAAAGGGGGGCATAGTTTCATAGAAGGAATAGTAGGTGTATTTCAATGTGAAAGCAAAAGCAATTTTTTTTGTCCTTCCAAAAGCAGATGTATTTATAAATTATAGGTTAAGATTTATTTACAACACTGTTCCAGTACAGTACAACCCAAATATTCAACTTTGTGAACTGTTTATAAAAAATGGGACAGTTCCAACTTTGCTAGGACAACCTGGGGTTTCTGAATTGGAGCCTGTAAATGTTGATAGTATACAGTGATGCATATTGTGTTTCATTCTTATGCTCACAAGTGCAGATACAGTATGTTTACAAACATAGTATGCTCTGTTCTCTAATTATAACTGGCAGCGAAAATACAACATGGATGCACTACGTGTTCTGTTTCACACTGGCCACTCAAACAGAGCTGAAGCAGCACGTGCCCTTTGTGCTTTCACACTGGTGGTATATCACTTGCAGCTTAACTGTGGCTTTTGTACTTTGACACCATTTTCAGAATCTGACTCAGGCTTTATCTGATATGGTAAACCTGACAACTTTATTAGCTGTCTTTATAATTGCTTTGGAAGCTGACGCTCATAATTATGGTAAGGGGGCATTACATTTCCGACACACGCCTGAGATGTTCAGCCAATCACAACACACTGGGTCAGCTGGCCAATCAGAGCATGCTGTGCTTTTTGGAAGGAGGGGCTTTGTAGAAATTAGCGGATTTTAGAAACACAGAGGAGCTACAATAGTATGCAGTACTGTAGGTGAAAAATTAAGCTTAAAATGAAAAAATCTGAAATGTTGCTTTGGCAACTATCAGAAATAAGTTAAAACTAAGACTGTTGGTTAAATGTTAAATTGGTGCGATGAATTTTTTTGAAGAATTAACATATAATTTCTTTAACATTTGAAATAAGGTAATTAAATGCACCAAATTAATCCACTTTTTTTTATAAATTGAGTGACCCGATGATCCCATTCACAAATACTTTCTTTGTTTCTGAACTAATAAGCCATTTAAACTGAAAAACTCTATTATTAACACCACCTACAGTACTGGTGGTTAGAGAGTTAGCATAATTTCAATATATATAAAAAAAAAGACTTTAAGCAGTGCTAAATCTAAATATTTCTTTCTAAAGCTATTTATGTACTCTTTTCTTATTTAACTAACTAATGAATTTATCTTTTAAATAAAACAAAATATCTAAACATATTCATTAAAAATGAACAATTAAAATATAAAAACAAAATCTAATTCTTAATAATAAAAAAAAAAGAAAAGAAAAAGATAATAAAAGAAACCGATACTAAATTGACACGGGTTGCAGCATATTATCATTGGATAACATTGTTTTTTTGAGTGAACTATCCCTTTAAACATTATCTATATCCTTTCTTAAAATTGATCAATTCTGATTTGCAGATCGAGTGGTAGGGAAGCCTTTACCCACGCTGCAATCATCCTCTTCACCCCTCCTGATTCAGGCCTGATAGTAACTGCATTGGTATTACAAAAATATTATATTCAGGCAGTCATGTGTTTCTGTAGATTACTTAAATGAGCCTATTTGTTTGAGTGGTGGACCACCTGGAACAACCACTCTGTGCACTTTCCACACAAGCTGATAAAAGGCTTTCACACTGCGTTCAAAGCGAGGATGTTTGTAACAAAATGCAACCGATTTTCCCCATGTACAAGGGCAGGGGCTGACGGTAATCACAGACTCACCAGTAAACCAGTAGCGGTGGCGGTCAGGGCACGTGTAACCGTGACAAGCAGCAATCAGCATGGACTGGGAAAATGTCACAATAACAAGGCCTCTAAAGGGCTCTGGGCTCTTTCTCTTTTTTTCTAGCTTTCTGCAGTTACACAAGTGTTGGGGTACATATACTGAAAAACAGCTGATCCAGTTTAGCAGTCAGGAAAAACAGAGTACGTTCCATATGACCTTCATAAGTCCTTTGACATTTCAGATATGTCCTCGCTCACCTTTGTCAAGACACCTGTCAAACTCGGCTCTAAATAAAAGAGGGTGGGGATGGAAAGCATTGGGATGATAACCTCGGGGGCAAATAATGGCATCAGAGAGAGTATGATGGCAACCAGTCAGGTGTGACAAAGTGCTGGTCTGGACTTTATCCAGGCAAGATGGAAATGTCACGCCTGGTTTAATATGCCAGCTGATACCTGTTGCACATTCAGTAGAGTCGCTACTTCAAATTGATTCAAATAGTCGAGAAGTTCTGTGCTAAAGACAACAACTGATGTGGCGTAAAAAGGAAGTTCATTAATATTTAGTAACCACTTACAAACTGCATAATGTATATCTTTACAAAGATAGTTAACCCAGTTGTTGAAGAGTTTTTTTTTTATAATGCTCAAAACTTCTGAATTAATAATCCTTTATTAATTCAGTTAATTTCTGTAGACCATGATACTGACATTAAAATTATGCAACATCCACCAGTGGAAAATGTTTAGCGGCTGTTTGTGCTTGTTTGGCACTTACTTACTTGACACTGCGATAAAGGGCTCAAACTGACAATTTACTCAGTTTCTGAAGTACAATGAAATCCTTATTTTTAATACAATGTCAATGTGGTGCACTGGTTTTGTTAACACCCCAGGCTTTCTGAGTTTCAGCATGCAAACCTTGACCCAATCTTGCATTTTGCAGCCTTCAAATCCCATCAAAAGACACCAAACATGGCATAATGAGTATTTGACATTCCTTACAAGAAGCAAATTCCCCTGCAACTCAAATTGTTTTTAATAAAAAACTCGACTGGAGAGACTAGTGAAGGAAAGTGGAAAAAGGCACTGAATAATGCAAACGAATCCCATCAGGGACACCTGGCTGTAAGAGCAATAGCATATCAAGACTATCTGATCAAAGACAGGACTTTAAATATGTTCAAACTAAGCTTATTTTCTAAAGTCCATTAAACGAAGAATCAAAAAGCAGGAGGCTTCATTATCTCTTGCATCCCTCACATAGGAAACAAGAGATTAATTAGGGCTGCGTTGTGTCTTGTGGTGAGGGGAGTTCCGAGATGACACATCTGCTCTGAAGTAATCTGCACAGACAAACTAATTACACTAAATTATGTAAAGTTCCTCACACACGGGATGATTCATTCAAGTCTCTTACTGTGGTATTAGAATGTCAGGGTGAGTAGTTCTCAGCCTCGAGGAGCCTTTTGAAGCCTACAATACAACTTTATAATTAGAGCACAAGAAAGTTTTGATCCTATAGTCTGCTGGCAAACATTACAATAGATCCAACTTCTAATATACTTTCAGACTTATAGAAATCACTTTGATCCCTCTTTAATTAACTAGACTAGATATCTTGTTTGAAATACCATTAATGCATCTTACAAATTATAACAGAAAAAGAAACTTCAAATTGGAAGCCACTGAAGTCATGGTATGGGTTAAATATTTAATTGGTCTTCTACAAATACTACCAGTGGGGTGGGTATTTGGATATATGACATGGGCAACTAAAGTCAATATTAGGGTGTACAAAAATTAAAATTCGGTCAAATACTGTGAAGATGTTCATTATTTTGCTGCCATTGCTGATAACTGGCCACTATTAGAATATTTAATATTAAATGATAAACTACAGTTAATATTTGAAATGTTTATTTAAAAAAAAAGTATGCCTCACATGATAATGTGCAGCATTAAATATTGATATTTGAGATTTCTTAAAGATCGCATGTAACTTTATAATCAACAAAATAAATATGTCAAATGTTTTTTTTTTTTTTTTTTTACTTTCTAAAAACTTTTTAATAACAATTACAGAAGCAAAAAAAGGAAAAGGTTTATCTAAGCTAAAACATTAATTTAATTATTTCTGACAGTCCTTTTGAAAACATTCAGTGTTACAAATCTTCTCAAATCAGGAGTGTGCATTTCGGAAGAAAATAGAATAAACAACCCAATGCAATGCCATTTTGTAAAAGGTTGTTCTTGTGTAGTCAGTATTGGCAGGGAGTGATCACCACATACTGTAGCACAATTAGATGTGTTGTGCTTTCAGGTTCAGACAGTCAGTGCCGTAATTTGGGGCTGGAGAATAAATCAAATGTGAATGCTTCATCCTCTGGGTCCCTCCTTTTTCTGTGTAGTCTGAATTGTAATGTATAATAAATGAAGGAAACACATTTGAGGCTTTGATCTCACAATAAGCCAGACTAAACGTGTGTTTTGGATGATGCCTTACAGATATTCCCCCGATAATACGCGTCGTAATATATAAAAATGCTTCTTTCAGTGAAAAAGTCCATCCCATGTTTGTCTTCTTACATCAAAATCCAGCTTATAAACTTTTTTTTCCGCTTATAAACAGTGTTTCATCTGTGCATATTTCTCTCCTGATTCAGACAAGATGACTTTTTCACTAAAGTAAGCAACAGTTTGAAGTTTACATCTTAATGATGGATTTGTATAACACAAATACACAGCTTTTCTCTTCACAAGATGATAACTGATGGACTGGAGTGGTATGGATTATTTGTGGTTTATTGTGACTTTTTTTATCAGTTGTTTGGTCTCTCAATCTGATGGCACGCATTCACTGCAACGGTAAGCAAGTGATGTAAATGCTAAATTTCTCCAAATCTGTTCTGATGAAAAAACAAACTCATTTACTTTTTAGATGGCCTTAGGGCGAGAACATTTAGCAAATGCTTATTTCTGGAACTATTCTTTTAAAGGTTCTGGAAGTCAATTAAGAACTTTTATTTTTAAGAGTGTAAACACATTGTGTAAATGAAAAAAGCATCAAAGAAATGCAAATCTTAAACCATCAACTACATCAAAATCACTGAAGCAGCACGTTATTATAAGCACAATTCATACCAAATGCTTTTCAAAAGGATGGGGCAATAGCAAAGTACAACAAAACAATAATGCAAACACACTCCAGTCTGTGTTATGCTTGGCATTCTTCCTAGACGGTGACTAAAATATGCCCTTTTATCTCACATGTAGGTTTGAAATGAAATTTACCACTGTGAGGGTGAGCAAAGCATTTGTTGGAGAACTGCTCTGGCAGAAACTGACATAAGGCTAATGTTTTCAGTTGCACAGATTGGGGGGGAAGTCAGTGAGGATATGTCCATTAAACTGCCACACTGCAGACTATGCTATTAAATGTAATGGCTTCTACCACTGTTGTATATTCTAGTGAGTTTCTGCTGACTTCAATAGAAATCAATCACAACCTCTCTCGCAGGTTAAGATGTTAAAAGCTCACTCACATGATGACGTGGTGAAAATGTGTTTGAATTCTTACCATATGTCATGTTTTTTTTTCGAACAGTCAATCAATTCTGTGAATAAATGAATCTATACACTCTCAAGTGTGGATGAAAAATTACCTATTGGCATAATTCTAAAGCAATGGTCTCAAATGGCAATGTAAAGCATGAAGAAAACTGTTTGATTGCCTGATATGCACATTTTGACTTCATATGCAATGACTTCACATGCAGCTGTTATTAAAAATCAATTAAATTGTCTTGTGTGATGGAAAAACAACATGAAATCAAACAGAAATTCCTTTGGACCAACAACAGCAGCTTTTATAAATCATGTTTTTAATTAAATTAATTGGTCCCACGCTGAAATAATTGTGTGAAGTCTCTGCTGGAAGGTTTTTTGAAAAAATAATTATTATTGTTATTATTTTTTTTGACCTACTGAAGTGTCACAAGCTTTTGACAGAAATGGATTCACTAAATGCAAAAATAGCGCCTTGATGCTTTTAAGAATATGGCATATATCTGGTACAGTAAACCCATACACTAATTCAACTGTCTTCTACTGACATCTCACTTCATGGCTCAAAGCATCTTTCCCGCACTGCTATATAATATCTTTTTTTCTCTACTATCCATTTTTCAGCCTGTTCCTGTGTTGTCCTCCTGGCTGTTGGTTCACTTTCAATCAGACCTTTGCTTGTGATAAGAATAGAAACAGACAGGATAATCATATTCAGGTGAGAGAGACTGATCCTGAAAGGTACTTTAAATTCCAGTATGTGCACTCCTTACTATACCTTACTAGGGAATAATCACAGAGAATTAAAAAAATAAATAAATAAAAAATTACAGTAATAGTTTTTAGAAGGATTAAGCTTATGAATGTCTATTTTTGGAAGTTAGAATTTTTTTTTTATTTCAAAGTAAGTAATTAAAATAATATAATGTAAATGACAAAATAAATAAAATGAACAAAGAAAATAAAAATAAAACAATTTATTTTTAAATAAAATACCTTTTTACAGTCTGATCCAATTGAGAAGAAAACTAAATATACAAATACAAATAAATAAATAAAATAAAATAATAACATTTATACAAATAAATAACTAATTTAATAAAATATAACACAGATAAATAAAATAAAAATAAAATACAAGATTAGGAAATTGGCCCATGCCAAATCATTTTCCTGGCTTTGCGTCACACATGAAGACATTTTCTCTGTGCAAGACTAAAAAAACCTTTGCGCACTTGACTGTATCATCTCGTTTACGTATGGTAACCCTCGTTCCCTGAAGGAGGGAACGGAGACGCGGCGTCGGTGAGCGACGCATATGGGATATCGCTTCGATAGACCATTCTACTTCGAGTGTAAACGAAACGAGCCAATGCACATTAGCATGCAATTATTGCATCCAGCTGCCGCTGATCACTGCGAGAGCAGCTCAACGGCGGTACAGCAACCATGGCGACGGGATGTGGCGTCTCCGTTCCATCCTTCAGGGAACGAGGGTTACCATACGTAACTGAGACGTTCCATTTCAGTCGTTCACTCTCGACGCCATGTCAGTGACTGACGAATATGGGATCCCTATCAAAGCGCCATGGGTTCTGCCCCTCCCAGTGCCCTGTGCGAGCCGCCTGTGCCCCTATTAGGTGTAGGCCAGGGCTCAGAACAAGTAGCTCCACTAACCGTTGTCAAAGCACTACCTCACTGCTTAGAGACGGCACTCCCCTTCTGCCAGCCTCTGTAACAGACAAAGAGCTGGTCTGAGGTCCTGAAGCTTTGTGTCCGTGTCTACGTAGCACCTTAATGTTCGGACGGGACAAAGCAAAGCCAGGGCTGGGTCTGCCTCCTCCAGGGGCAGTGCTTGCAGGTTCATCACTTGGTCTTTGAAGGGTGTAGTGGGAACCTTGGGCACATAGCCAGGCCGGGGCCTCAGGATTACCTGGGAGTCAGCCTGCCCGAACTCTAGGCACAAATCCTCGAGCAAAAATGCATGCAGGTCCCACACCCTCTTGATAGAGGCCAGTGCAAGCAGGAGCAGAATGTCAATGAAAGAAACTTTAGCTCAACTGAATGCAAAGGCTCGAATGGGCCCTGCTGTAGTGATTTAAGCACTAGAGACAGGTCCCAAGAGGGTATACAGGGGGGTCGGGATGGATTCAACCTCCTGGCCCCTCTAAGCAACCTGACGATGAGGTCATGCTTACCCAAAGACTTCCCACACACGCATGGTACGCAGCTATAGCAGCAACCTGGACTTTGAGGGTGGAGGGAGACAGCCTTCGCTCCAGCCCTTGCTGCAGAAAGAACAGCACGACTGCAATCGGACATCTTCGAGAGTCTTCTCGGCAAGAAGAACACCACTCGATGAACAGGTTCCACTTCAAGGCGTAAGCGTGTCTCGTAGACTGTGCTCTTGCCGAAGTGATGGTGTTCGCAACCTCTTGGGGTAGGTCACCTAGAACCTCCGTGTCCCATCCAGGGACCAGACATGGAGTTTCCATAGGTCTGGACGCGGGTGCCAAATGGTGTCCCATCTCTGGGTCAGTAGATCCTTTGTCAGAGGAGTTGGCAAAGGAGGGGCTGTCACAAGGAGCACTAGTTCAGGGAACCAGGTCTGCATGGGCCAATATGGCGCTACTAGCAAGACTTGCTCCTCGTCCTCCCGGATTTCGCACAGTGTTTGTGCGGGAAGGCCCACTGGTGGAAACGCATACTTGCTTACCCGCGGCCAGCTGTGTGCCAGTACATCCGTGCCGAGAGTTCCTTCGGTCAGGGAGTAGAACAACTGGCAGTGAGAGGTCTCTGGAGAAGCAAACAGGTCTACCTGAGCAGCTCTGAACCGCCTCCAAATCAGCTGGACCATCAGGGGATGGAGTCGCCATTCTCCCAGGGGCATTGCTCGAGACAGCTTGTCGGCTGTACGACTGAGCAGGCCTGGATTGTGAACGGCACAAAGTGACCTCAGAACCTTCTGACTCCAAAGGAGGAATGCCATATGAAGGAGCCTGGTTCGCAGCTCCGAGATAGTCATATTCCCGCAGTTCGAACATGAGTCATCCACGAAAGCCACCTCAGCGTGCTCAACGCCCAGACACGTGAGGCAGTGGTCGTAACCATCACCCGTTGCCAGGTAACGACCACACCCAGAAACGCACGGGTGAAACAGCATCCTTATAAGGATGGTCTGTCGTCTTTACAAAGACGCACACGTGAAGCTCTTTTAGAGAAATTTGCTCTTTAGGGAATGCTCTTTTAGTGCTGAGGTGCACAGGGGAATTGGCCGCTTGCAACATGACAGGGGTAGTGCTGCCTGAAGTGTGCAATCCACTCGACACAGGAACGACCGCCGCTGAAGTGCCGTCTCGCCAAAACACGAAGCTCCCGAGAGCGTGCTGAACTCGTAGTTCACAGCAGACACAGTTGAGCAGAGCAATACTAACGCTCGGTTCCGAAGCGAAAAACTGGAAATGCATTGCACCTGCTGCCTTCTTATACTCACACAGTGATCAGCGGCACCTGGATGCAATAATTGCAAGCCAATGTGCATTGGCTCATTTAGTTTACACTCAAAGTAGATTGGTCTATCGAAGTGATATCCCATATTCATCGGTCACCAACGTGGTGTCGAGAGTGACCGACTGAAAGGGAACTCCCATATTAATGGTAATCAGAATGCTTAAGAAAAAGTAATAATGGTCTACCATTGCCCCTCATGCTTGCTAAAAGGGAAGAGCATGATGTTCAGTACTACTTCATATGACTGACTGCATTTAATGTCATAAATTAAAGTTCATTTTAATGGTCAAATGGGGTAAAAACATTAAATTAAATAAATAAATAAATAAAAAGAGTTCCTTAAGTAAATGACTGCACATTTTCACTTTTTGAGGAGTTTTTTTTTTCGCTCTCTCTCTCTCTCTTTTTTCCTGGATGAGCAAAACATTCATTTATATTTATACAGTTACAGCAGAATGATACCGTTAGCTGAAATGAAGAAATGGCAACAGTCTCCAGTACACAAGACAGAATCTCTTGTGAATGAGTCCCTGATGTTGGCAATCCCTCATAAAAATTCCCACCTGTAATAAAGCTCAAATTTACATAAATTTACTGTAGGCAAGATTGTAATAAGATCACACCAGCTGCTTCACACTTGCAGCACATTGTTATCGTAAACAGGGCTCTTTACACAGCTAAAAAATTCATGAACTTGCATTAAGAATGAATAAGTAGGGCAGAATATACTATTAATTATCATAAAAACACATGGCACGTTTTTCTAAGGTGAACAATAAAGCACTAAAAAAATATATAACCCCCCAAACTAAACTACAAGTTTTCCAAATTTTGAGTCTAATACAGTTTAACAAGTTAGTCAAAGAGGAACATCAAAATACATCTGGAGAAATGAACCTCTAAAGTTTCTACCAAAATGTACCAGAGACAAGTGGGTGCAATGACTTCAATAAGATTATCTGGCTTTTGCCCTCAAACTCATAATAAACTCAGCCTCTGGATGCTGTATGGTATTCTGTCCTGCTCACATAACGAAAAGATAAGAGCCTCGAGAAGTAGAAGCAGCCTGGAGAGACATACCAATATTGCACAGAAGTCACAGGTTGATTTGAATATGGATGTAATGAGATTATTCATAATGCAGGGTGTGTTCATGCCTCTGATACACAAAGTCATCCTTGTTGGTAATGAAATGCTTCTACACTACTTCACATACTTACATAAATACCATACATACTGTACATAAATACATAATTTTAAATTGTAATAAATTGTCATGTTCAGAAAGAAAGAAAGAAAGAACTTGGGCCCGGTTCCACAAAACCTTCTTATCGCTAAATAGTTCTTAACCTATTCCTTAACCTCTCTCTTAACCTTATTGCACGATTCCCGACACGTTCGTACGCTTAGTATATCTCCTGTAAGTCACACTTTACTAAGGTTGGTCTAGACCATAGTAAGCTATCTCTTAGCATTTAGCATAATAGTTTGAGATCAAGACGATAGTCACCGCCACTGTGCAGCAGTCTTTAGAAATCAGCACAGTGCAGTACAAGTCAAAAACTATAGTATGTTGACAATGTTGTGGCTCAACAATGATTTTATGTTATGAACGTTTTAAGACTCAAAATAAAATATGTTCGCAATGGATACAGGCCTATTTATGAAATTGACTTTATGTGGCCGAATGCGAAGCCGTTTAGTCCATGTCAATTTTTTATTTGGCATAACTTAAGCCCTTTTGACATTTTGCCTGACGTACTATATTAAAAAAACTCACCTCCCAAGACAGCTCATTATGGAGCTGCTGGGCCTTCTTAGACCAGCGCTTGCCAGGCTAACGCGGCGGAATTTTGCTTTAAGCCCTGAAGTCCAACTGCTTGCAGCACTACGTTTTTTTTTTTTTTTTCAGTGATTGATTAGGCCCAGGCTACTTATTGCGAAAGGGATATGCGGCCATAAACGTGCAGGTTATAGTGGACCATAGGGGTGTGATCTCTGATCTGGTGGCAAGGTCCAGCAAAACTTCAAGTTTCTCTGACAAGAAGCTTGGTGCCCTTTTTTATGTTGCTTCCCCAGCATATTCTGTATCTAACTCTCTCTCTCTCTGTTCATTGTAGATAGGTTGCTTTTTATTGAAAACATTAACCAATGGCAACCAATACTGCATTAAACATAAGTAACTGCAGCTGCTTGCCAATGAAATCTGATTGTAAAGTACCTTACCATTAATATAAAGTGTATTATATAATTTTTAAAAGTCGTTAAACCCATGTCAAGAAGCAGCACAAGTGGCAAAATTGGATAAGGAGGGTGGATGATTAGCAAGGGATACCCAGTTCGTCTAACCGTCACAACATATCGTGTGAACATATTACTGACCATTTAATAATTTAATTCATAGTCTATATTCTACTGATAACTTAAAATATGTTAAAATAAATGTTACTGTAATAATTTGAGGAATGTTTCATTTGCATAGAACGTGTTGTCTTTCTTAACGCTGTATTGCACCTTCGCGTGAAGAGGAAAATCGATTCATGAGCAATCGATGCCAACTAATTCAGCACCCTCAATCGGAACAGCGCCATTGTAACGTCAGACATAAGAGGCAGCGTGTTAAGAAGCTTTCTAAGGGACTTTTTCGGGAACACACTTAGGATCATAAACAACTTTGGTAAGATATATCCTTCGAGGTCTTCTTAGCGCGCTAAGAGTGAGCGTTATCGGGGAACCAGGCCCTGAGCAATATCACACTCATAGACATGAGATATAGCTGTATATCGGCACACCGTGATTACTTATGTAGGTAATCACAGCTTGCTGATATACAGCAATATCTCATGTCTACGAGTGTGACATTGCATTTATACAACAGTTCGGCAGCAGGAGTGTGTAAATATACTGTAGAAGAAAAACATCAACGGAGTGTCTTTAAAAACCCTTTTTTGCAGAAATACTTCCTTCCGTCACAGATTCAAATCTCATTTTGACAGTATGACAGCTGAGCTCAAGATCCGTTACTAATTTGAAAACTTAACGAAATAATGAAGTAACGTTGAGCTGCTTCGTTGAAAGCTTATTGTATCACTGTATTATAAGCTTTCTGTACTATATGTAGATTATTATAAGAGAGACTGACTAAGCGAGTGTGATTACCTGCATCTGACTAAGTTAATACTAAGTACTACTATGAATATAAAATATAATTTTTCCAATAATAAACAACAAAAACAGCCATCATAAAAGTTGCTAGACAATACAGTCAAAAGTACAAAAGCAGCGCTCTGATATACAGCATTAACTTTACATAAAACTTAACGTCATGATCTTTTGCCCTCAGCCAAAACAATTTGCTCTGGAAAAAAAATAGATTATTGAGACCAAAGACTGGCCGTTAAAGTTACCAAAACAAATTATATCTCATGTTTAACCACTATAGAGACATCAGAGCCAGTGGACAATTCCAGAACATTTGACCAAGGTGAGACTGCTATATGTGGGTTTATGAGCGCTGAACGGCCTGGAGCTTGATTCAATGAATTTATTGCATATTGGAAAAAAACGACACAAAAATGATGGATTTATCATATTATTATTTTTTTTTTGGGGGGGGGGGGGGGTAAATACAATTGTTAAATAAATCTTTGATAAACAAAATCTGGATTTGAATTGTTAATGTTATAACCTAAAGATGCTATGTGAAAGTTTGAAACAGAAAACTGAGGTGAGGGTTTGTGCTCTGGTATCTGAGCAAAAGTCTTGAGAAGAGCATGAGCTAGTCCAGATCTTCAGTCATTTCAGTTGTTCATTTGAATCTATATACATATTAAACCCCACAGCATGAGATTATGCTTAACCACTGGCCAAACTAGATGTTATCCCTACTTTAGCTGTTAGTTCATGAATGCAATGATCCTTATTGCTAACTAGACTACAGTGAAACTATTCTTCCACTCTCATAAGCGACCAGAGTGCCATAGTCTTTTAATCCAAACTATCAAGAAGATTTTTACCCAGAGCACACAAATAACTGACATGAAAGTAAGAGTAAAATAAGAGGGAGTCACTCTGACTGATTCATAAACAGTTAAATACAGTTCTAACAGCTCTATCAAGGTCTATCAAGTATCACAGTACTGAAAGTAACCGTATTTGCATATGGTGACACTGCTATGAACTTTTCCCATAATGCTGTGCCCTTCCAGCCCTCTCAACATGAAGAATTCAATCCTTTCTCTTTGAGGTGGCTTTTCAAAGCGCTTCACTGAAACCCAGCGACGCCTCTGTCAAAAGCATTTCAGTATTCATGTATTCTTGGCTGTGGGGAAGTAACTAGTGAAGAAACTGTTAATAAATGGAACATGCATAATGGAGAATCCATTTGTTGACTTCTCTGCCTGGGTCAGTGCGACATGGTCAGTGAATGTATTATGGCGAGATGGCAAGGGTACAGATACAGGCCTTATGATGGATTATAAAAACCTGATAGCAAATGCCAACAAAAGGCCACGTCTTGAGCTTCCAGCCTTGGCGCAAACAGCAAAGGATTTATTTTGATGCACATGTTTGCCTGGAGAGAGGAACAGGATAAAACAATGAGATCAACGCCTTTTCTTGCACTGCTTTCCTGTATTTTTGTTTTTTGGAGGTGAACAATAGCCCAATTCTAAGCTTTGTGTGTAAGCAGCTTTGCTTATCTTACACTTCCTTTGTGAACCAAAATAAGTTTGACTATTTAATTCCTTTCAAACACAGTAAAACTTCAGTCAGGACTTCCTTAAAGGTCCCGTTTTAGTGCTTTTTTTAAGCTTTGATTGTGTTTACAGTGTGCAATATAACATGTGTTCATGTTTCGCTTGTAAAAAAACACAGTATTTTTCACACAGTTCACCTATCTGTATACCGCTGTTTTCACTGTCATAAAAACAAGCTGATGACTTCCTTGTTCTATGAAGTCCCTCCTTCAGAAATACGTAACAAGTTCTGATTGGGCCAGCGGTTCCTGTGTTGTGATTGGAAGGCAGCTGAGTGCAGGCTACCCTCCTGGAAACGCGATTGGACTAGTTTTGAGAAACAAGTGGGTAGGAGCATGTGCTGGAGATGTACTTATAATCACAGCTTTTTTACTGACGAGATGCGCATGAAAATCGCATTAGATTTTTTTGCACAGCCCTAACATTTAGTTTACAAAGGTAAACAGCATTGCCCTTTGTGTAATAAGTTACAGAAACTGTTAAACGCACCAATTTAAATAATAAAATACACATACCATTTGTTTTGTTTATAAACAACACCTTCTCCAGACAAAGAGGGAACTGCTCCATCTTTCAAGAATAATCTTTGTACGAATCCGGCATCAAACTGATTGAAATTGAGAAAGCTGTCCTCAGCAAAATGTGCTGCACATAGTTTTACATGTGGATTATAATTTTCAGGAACCGAGTTAAACATAAATTGTAACCATTAACCTCCAAGTACAGCATCCCTGGGAAGGCCAAACAAAGATTATTGGACTCCGAGATGAAAATAACAGCATTTCGACGACATGTTGACAAACACAAACGCAAATCTTCCTCTTGTCCGTTGGAGTGCAAGAAGACAACGCCCCCCCTGTTTGTGTATTGATGTGGGCGGAGGTTAGTTTTAGTGAGGTCATTACTGCAGGAACTAGAGGAATGTAGTTCAAACGAGTCGTTTTTTTAGGCGAATTCTGTTAAATAAAATGTCTCGTTTGGTATTGAACTTTGAGCTTTAGAATTTTACAGATATTATTTATACTCTAACAACAACATTACACACTAACTAAAGTTTAAAATATGGGATCAC
>NC_068394.1:21996156-22017624 GCF_023724105.1 Carassius gibelio | reverse complement strand
ACAGAAGCTGGACGAAAGAGGGCAGAATTACACCAACGCATGGAGACACAAGAACGCATCAGTATTTACCTCTAAGACAGAAGTTGCCTCTATTTTTTGTCATATGCTTGCTTGATCACTTTAAAAGGCAGGTGCCAAAGAAATATCAATATTAAAGAACAAAAGTGTAGTTTGAGGCTTTAGAAATAATTTTTTTTAGGTTCAGGTTAAGTTTAAGGTTAAGTTTAATCATGAATCATTGTTTGAATTAAAATAATAAAATAATATAATTTTTTTTTTTAAAATGAGTGTGAAGTAAATGTATTTTGTAAATGACAAAGCATTGGTGAAAGTCTGCGTGTACCTTCTAAAAGTGTTTTAAAATAATAATAAAATAAGTTTCAGCTTGTTACAGTGTCTTCTCCACCATCTACAATGTATACATTTTAATAAAATAAAGCTATAATTCAGATATTATTTTGGTTTAGTTTTTTTCTTCTTTACATAGCCTATTTGAACGTAGGTTTTAGGTCTTTTAATTAATGTTATCGTTTTGGTGCAGTTAGTAGTTTTGTTTTGAATGAACTCTTTTTTTGGGAGGATTTCAGTTCCCTCCTGTGGTGTATGCTGGCAGATGAATGATACACAGCAGATAATTGTGTCGTGTTAACTCCCATTTTGTTTTTACTCTGAACGATTAACTTCAATACATCACTATATGAGTCAACACTAGAGGGCAGGCTTATCACAGAATACTGATACTATGGCAAGCCGAATTGACTTTTTTCATTCTCGTGATATTCACTAGTTCACGCTTACATATAATTAGCTGAGGTATGGTATGCGTATTTGGCGTGCTGTCCGGGGAAGGGCTCCGAGCTCGGGAATTGCCCGAAGCTAGAGTACCCCCCCTTCCCCGTATATTGTAAAGTGAACTTGAAGTGAGGAGATGGGGTGGAGGAGGGATGCTGATAAACCGTCAATGGATAGAGGTAAGTCAGCGATATTTATACTGTGGGATTGATTACTTGATTGTGGTCCACCTGTGATGATTAGGCTAAGTATCTGACGCGCTCCTCCCGAATCTTCATAGATAATTACATTTCACTAGTTCACGCTTACATATAATTAGCTGAGGTATGGTATGCGTATTTGGCGTGCTGTCCGGGGAAGGGCTCCGAGCTCGGGAATTGCCCGAAGCTAGAGTACCCCCCAAAAAGGCAAATGTACAGGAGGACAGCCGCCAGTTTAAAGAATGCCCCCCAAAAAGCAGAGTACTGGCGGGGGCTGATTTGGTTTCTGAGAAGTTATCTCGTTGGCAGGCTGGAAGGGCCTACGTACTCCGGAGGGAGCGACTTGGGCGTTGAGAGAGTAGGCCCTACCAGCTGCAGCTAGTGAACTACGTGGTTGTTGGCGCCCGGTCGGTAGGGCTCGGGCCGATGCTCAACTGGAGTTTTTTTTTTTTGGCGTTGGATCGGTGAGCCCTGCCGGCCGATGAGGAGGAGCGGCGTGGTTGTGGTGCCCGACCGGGAGGACCCGAGTTGCCTCGACCGGAATAGGTCACGGTGTCGGCGTACGGGCCCTACTGGCTGATAGCCCCTGCTATTCAGTGGGTGAAGGGCCTAACGCTGACCGAGAGGGCCCATGAAGCCTCCGACAGGAGATTGAGACTCAGGATGACGGACGTCTGGGTCCTCTCGGTTAGGCAGATAAAAAGCTTTTGGGCCAGCCGACAAGGAGGACTCTGGCAACATCCGAAGGGAGATCCCGACTCACGGCATCGGCTGGATGAGATTCACTTGCGGCTGGCAAGCATAGGCCCGTCCGGGAGACTCTCGCCAGACGTCTGAAGGGAGCGCACGCGACAGACGGGTAAGCCTCGGCGGACGGGGAGGGTTGGAAAGGAAAACCCGACTGGGAGGACTCTCGCAGCATCCGATGGGGCCTCAAACTCAGAACATCGAACGGGTAAGCCTCGCCAGACGGGGTTAAAAGATGTGAGAGTAGCTGAGGGTAGCTTTTTTTTTTTTTTTTTTTTTTTTTTTTGCAGGATTTGGCGAGAGGACGAGACTCGTGGCGTCGGACGGTTAAGCCTCGCCTACCGTCAAATGGAAAGGTAAGTTGTGTGGCCGAGAGACTGTTGCCGACGTTCGAAGGGAGCACACACATCGAACGGGTAAGCCTCGCCGACCGTAGGGTGGAAACGTAAAGCAAGTCTGACCAGGAGGCTCTCGCCAGCATCCGAAGGGAGCACACACATCGAACGGGTAAGCCTCGCTGACCATAGAAAAGGAAAAGGTAAGGTTGTCTAACCGGGAGGCTCTCGCCGGCGTCCGAAGGGAGCACGCGCATCGAACGGGTAAGCCTCTCCGGATGGCGGACAGAAAAGGTAACGATAGGTGGCCAGGAGGCTCTTGCCAGCGTCCGGCGGGGACAAACTGGGTGAGCCTCGCAGGCCGTAGGATGGAAAAGGTAAGTTTGCGTGGTCGTTAGGCTGTCGTCGGCGTTTAAGGGAGTTTGCTACTCCTGGCAAGAGACGGTTTAGCCTTGGTGACCATAGGAAGGAAGGAGAGTTTATTGTGTGTTAGGTACTTGCAGCATTTAAGCAGCTTGCTTGTAGGTTAGTAACCTGAAACACACAGTAGGGTCGTGGTTGGCTGGCCAGGAGGCTGTCGCCGGCGTCCGATGGGAGCACTCACATCGGACGGGTAAGCCTCGCTGGCCAAGGGTGGAAAAGGTCAGGTTGTCTAGCCAGGAGGCTCGGACCGACGTCCGATAGGAGCTTAGCTCCAGGAATCGAACGGGTAAACCTCTCTGGCTGAAGGACGGAAAAGGTTGTCCGGCCGGGAGGCTCTTACCTTCGTCCGACAGGAGCTTAGCTCCCGGATAGAACGGTTAAGCCTCGCTGGCCAAAGGACGGAAAAGGTAAGGTTGTCTAGCCGGGAAGCTCTCGCCTACGTTCAATGGGAGCCTTGACTCCATGCGTTGGGCGGGTAAACTTCTCCGTACGTAAGACGAAATGGAAAAGCAGGTAGCCGGGGGCTTTCACCTACGTCCGAAGGGAGTGTGAGCTCCTGGCAACGAACGGGTAAGCCTTGTTGGCCGCAGAATGGAAAAGGTGAGGTTGTCTGGCCGGGAGGCTCTCGTCGGCATCCGAAGGGAGCTCGTGCTCCTGTCATCGAAGAGAGAAGCCTCGCTGGTCATAGGATAGAAAAGGTTAGGTTATTTGGCCGGGAGTGTGCGGCTGGAGTCGGCGGTATTAATAGGAATTTACTCGTCGGTATTCAGTAGGGATGTGTCGCTGGGTTTTTTTTTTTTTTTTTTTTTTTTTTTTTTATTTATGACCGATGAGGGTTTGGTGGGCTTTCTTTATGTGAAACTGGTTTATTCTGATGTAGCTTTGGTATGCTTCTGAGGACCATCTTCCTAGAGTTTGGATCTGTTGGTTGGAGAGGCCTTTTTGTGCAGCTGAAGTTGCTGCCCCGATGCGGAATGAATGGGTGGAGAAATTGTTCGCTGGGATGCCTGATAATTGCAGGACGCATTTGAGGTGTTTTTGGAACCAGAAACGAGTGACTGGTTTTTTGGACTCGTCGGTGAATAGGGGTTCGTGTGGGGATTTTGCCTGGGAATTTCTAAGGTGTAAAAAGGCGAGGACGGATTGGTAAGGCTGGATTGGGGAGGGGAGATTGAAAATGTATATGAAATGGCCTTTGTTGGTTTGGTCTGTTTTGCTTTGTTTGATTAAATAAGCGATTGTTTCGTCATCTAGTATGGTTAGGTCTGACACGGTGGGGTTGATTTTAGGATTAAATTTGGAAGAGATCGTAAGCTCCGAGCACCTGAGAAAACCGAAAAAGGCAAGGATGAACATGGCGTCGAGCGTGTGGGCAATGCTGAGGGGTTGGTAATTTGTGCGGAGGGTGTGGATACATTTTGTGAGGATATCTAGCGTTATGGGTTTTCTGGTGTCTGGATGGGTGGGCTGGGATCGCTGGATCCCTTTGATTAGGAGGGAGGTTTGTGAATTATTTATTTCGGGTGAAGGAGCGCCGGTCATTAGTTTGTGAAAAAACTGGACTCCGCTCAGGTAGCTTTTTATAGATCCGACTTGGAGACCCTTGGTGCCGTTGAGGAACGAAATGAAAGAGGTGATGGAGAGTAGAGAAAAATCTGGGAAAGGGATGTTATAGGTGAGGTGAAATGACTTAAAGCACCTCCATGCAGTCACGTATGACTGGAGGGTTCTGGGAGAGACTGCTTGGAGAATAGAGTCCAGTGATGCTTCGAGGAGTGGTTTTAGAGGGTGAGTTACGGAAATATTAATTCTGAATAGTGAGGAACCGGAGTGGGGAATTGGTCCGCCTCTGGAGCCAGCGTCCTGAATTTCTGAAACAGAAAACAAGACAGGGAGTCAGCGATTTGGTTTTCTGTACCTGGGACGTGCTTTGCGCTAATTATGAATTGGTCGCATGCTGCGATCCATATAAGGCGTCTAAGGAGAGGCATGAGGGCGGGGGAGTGAGAACGGCCTTTGTTTATGCACTGAACTACGGCTTCGTTGTCGCAGTGCACTAAAATGCTTTTAGTTGTCCATTCATTGCCCCACAGGAAGGCTGCTACTACGAGGGGATAGAGCTCGAAAAGAGCTGAGGACTGGGTCGAGTCCTGCATCTGGGGGGGCCATGTGGACGCGAACCAACGGCCTTGGTAGAAACCCCCGAAACCAATTGAGGGAGCCGCGTCTGTAAACAGCTGCAAGTCGATGGGAGACGAGATTAAATTGTTGTAAAAAAAAGAAAGCCCGTTCCATTGTCTAAGGAACAGGATCCATAATTTAAGTTCGTCGCGGCATGCATGGGTTAGGGGGATGAGGTCCTCGAGCGCGTGAACTGATGATGCGAGTGTTAGAAGGTGCGCGATGAATGGGCGTCCTTGTGGAATTATGCGCATGGCGAAATTTAAATGCCCGAGCAGGGAAAGAAGTTCGCGTTTAGAACAACAAGGGCTGTCGAGGAGGGTGGATGAGACGAGAATTATTCTATCAATCTTTTCCTTTGGCAGGGAGAGCTGAAATTTAGCTGAGTCGAGGTAGATGCCGAGGAACTCTATGGTTGTGGCAGGACCCATGGTTTTTTCCTGAGCGATGGGAATCCCGAGCTCGGAAAAGACTTTTTGGACGGTGAGGATATGGGCGGCTGGGATAGCCTTGGGCGATGAAATGACCAGGAAGTCATCTAAGAGATGGATAATATGTGGGATTGCGTAATTGTTGGAAAGGATCCAGCAAATGGCTTCTGATAGCATATCAAAAATTTTGGGGCTGCTTTTGCATCCGAAGGTTAACCGGACGGCGAAATAGTATTTCTCGAGCCATCGTATCCCGAACAGGTGCCAAAAATCCGGATGGATGGGCATCACTTTGAAAGCAGAAGTGATGTCTATTTTTGCTAACCAGGCTCCTCGGCCCGCGATTTTAATCAGTTCGACTGCCTGATCTATGTCTTGGTATTTGAGTGAAAATTCGTCGAGGGGTATCAAACTATTGATGCTCGGGACTGTAGAATTATGCGGAGATGACAGGTCTACTATTAGGCGTTTCTTACCAGAAAATTTTCTCGTAGCCACTCCGATTGGGCTGACTCTGAACGTTTTGAAGGGGGGGGTATTGAAGGGCCCGATCATGAAGCCTGACTCGACTTCTTTTTTGATGAGGTTAGCTACTATATCGGGCTCTGCGAGGGCGGATTGGAGATTACGGCAGACGGTGTTTTGGGTAAGCTCGCAAACGACGCCCGGGTTAAAACCGTGTTTGAGGCCAGACAGGAGATAATTAGTAAATTCTTTGTCGGGATGGTGTGCTAGTTCAATGGTCATGCGAAAAATATTCACAGGAGTCGATAGGTAATTTTTAGATTTTTTATTTACGGCTTTATGCACGGGGCAAACTATGCGTGCATGAGCACCGCCACAGAACTTGCAGGAGTGTAGATAGCGGCAATGCTGTCTGATGCATTTCCCGTTGTTGAAGGCGATACATTGCTGTGTGCTTTCTTCTCCTGGTTGGGCTAGGCGTGAGTTTGCTGCGGTAACTGATTTTGGGACATAGCTGGTGGATTTTGCCGGGGGAGTAAGAGAGTGTTGGGTTGCGTCCGGGTTTATTTGTGGGCAGGTTGTGGTGGAGTGAGCCACGGACCTGCAGATTGCGCACAAAATGCTCCTACAGCCTAGGAATACGCGACTGTGCAAGTCGGAGTCGATCGCTCCCCAGTAAGGGCACTGGTTCCACTGAGCTATTCGGATGGCACATTTAGCGGAAAAAAGCTTGTGGTAAGTGTAGAAGTGCCCCCCTCCGTAGGACAACGCGAGTTCGGCTATTATAGACAAATAATCGTTTAGTTCGCGTCGCCTGTGGGGGAAGGCTGAGCAGATTATCTCGGTGTAGCGGTTGAATGCGATGGTGAATTCGGAGAAGGAGAGAAGTCGAGATGAAAGGGGATTTGGATTTTTTAGCGTGACTGAGAAGTCCCCGCAGTCTATTTGGCGGTTTGAATCGGATGTGGGCAGGAGAGAAAGGAGAGACGAGAGATCTACATCCGCACCTGCTAATATCTGTGCCCGAATGCTGTGGGTCACTTGGGGAGGTTCGAGGGCGACAGCGTTTGATGGGATGGGCATTGGTGTAGCAGTGAAGAGTGAATGGGGGGATTTCGCTTGGAGGAGGGTGGTGGCGACAACTGGGGGCGGAGCTGTGTTTGGCAGCGATTGCGGCCAAGCGCTTGCTTGAGCCGCGGGCCCGGAGTTTGAGGCCGCGGGTTGCGGGGCTGGGTTGGGCGGCCAGTATGGCCAGGCAGTTGCTTGGGCCGCGGGCCCGAAGCTGGGATGGGCTAAAGTCGGGGCTGTGTAAGGCGGCCAGTTCGGCCAAACGTTAGCATGAGCGGCGGGCTCGGAGCTCGGCAGAGCGGGAGGCGGGGCATTGTGTGACAGCCAGTTCGACCAAGCGCTAGTTTGGACCGCGGGCGCGAAGCTGGAGGAAGCGGGAGGCGGCGCTGTATGTGGCGAACTGTTCGGCCAAGCGCTTGCCTGGGCTGCGGTGTTGGTATAGAAAGTTCCGTATGGAGGGGCTGCGATGGGTGGAGGAGGCGGCCAGGAGCCTCCTTGGGCTTCGGCGCCCTGAGCTGTTGGAATTGGAGCCGCGGAAGGAGGCTGAGCTCCGGGCGACATAGCGAGCGCCCTTGCGGTTGGAACCGGGGCGCGGCCTAGGCTTGCTGAAGGCCTCTTGCTACGGCTTGATAGCCGCTGCGAGCTAGGTCTAGCGGCGGAGGATGGTGGAGTGCTTTGAGGCGAATTTTGAGGTACTCCTTTCTTTTGTCGTTTCTTTGGTACAGGGGTAGACTGGGGAGAAATGTTATTATTTAGATTTTTTGTATACAATTCATACAGTTCGGATTTGTTTAACTTGCTTGATGGTGTGATGTCGTTTTTGGACAGGGCCTGCCTCAGACTCGACACCGTCCATTTGTCGATTGGCGGAATCGTATGCCTGGCCGAGCGGTAGGAGGACGCGGGGGAGTCAGCCGCGGTTCTCGCCGGAGGCGGCAAAGGTAGGCCTAGGCGTCTTGGGAGGCGAGTAGCTGCTCGCGCCGTACCGCGCCCGCGGGTTGGAGCCTGGGGCTCGCCGGGAAGGGGTGGCCTTGGAGCCGGCTGGCTGCAGTGATGGGGCTGGGGAAGAGCTGGATGAGTCTTCTGACGAGGAATCTCGGTTTTGGGACATGGTGCATGCGGACCAAAATGCTGATAAACCGTCAATGGATAGAGGTAAGTCAGCGATATTTATACTGTGGGATTGATTACTTGATTGTGGTCCACCTGTGATGATTAGGCTAAGTATCTGACGCGCTCCTCCCGAATCTTCATAGATAATTACATTTAATTCTTGATATAAACAATTACATTTTCACTAGTTCAAATGTTTGAATTAGATTTCTACTAGTAACAATTCTAATTTTTGATATCAGTAATTACATTTAAATAGAAAAAATGATAATTCTTGATATCAATAATTTTTATTTTGGGAATGGCAATAGGTAAGCCGTAGGCTATTGACTTTTATTAATTCACAGGATATGAATACTTGATATCAGCAAATCAATTTTCACTAATTAAAATGTTAATTCTTGATATCAGGAATCGGATTTCTACTAGTAACAATGTTAATTCTTGATATCAACAATTACATTTTCACTAGTTAAAATTTCAATTCTTGATATCAGAAATTATATTTCAACTAGTAAAAACTATTATTCTTGATATCTGTAATTGTATTTTCACTAGTTAAATTTCACTAGTCACCATAGGCTGCCATTCAAATTTAATTGTTTAAATCATGAATTGATTTCTTACTAGTAGAAATTCCGATTTCACATATCAGAAATACAATTCTTACTTTGATATCAGTAATCACATGGTTACTAGTACAGACTTCTATTCTTGATATCAACAATTTAATTGTCACTAGTGACAATGTTCATTTCTGATATCATGAATGTGATTGTTACTAGTAATAAACCAATTTTTGATATCAGCAATTATATTGATATCAGTAATGCATTTTCATATATCACAAATAAGTGTTTTGATGATTCAGTGTTTCCCGTAAAAAAACATAAAACAGAAATGCAGCTGTGCCTCTTTAATTACTGAGCACATTTTTTTCCAATGACTCAGTCTTTACAGACTTGTCGCATCGTGTTTCTTTAACTGTCAAACACGTTTGCCATGACTGTATGTGCACTCTGGCCTTTGACAATTGATGCTGTGTGAACATGCAATTGAAAGAACTTCAACACCTGAGTATGTTTCCTAGATGGGTATCAGCTTATATATATATACAGTGGGTACGGTAAGTATTCAGACCTCCTTAAATTTTTCACTCTTGGTTATATTGCAGCCATTTATAAAAGTCATTTAAGTAAAAAAAAAAAAATTTTTCCCTCATTAATGTACACACAGCACCCCATACTGACAGAAAAACACAGAATTGTTGACATTTTTACAGATTTACAAAAAAAAAAAAGAAAGAAAAAAAAAAAAGAAATATCACACGGTGACTGCATACCAGGTTTTCGCTGAGAGGCCGAGCCAGAGACCCAGCAGTTCAGTGGTGGTACAGCAACAATGGTGAAGGGACATGATGTCTCCATTCCCTCCTTCAGGGAATGAGGGTTACCATACGTAACTGAGACATTCCCTTTCAGTCGGCCACTCTCAATGTCATGTCGATGACCAACGATTTGGGGTCCCTACAAAAGCACCATGGGTGCTGCCCCTTCCAGTGCCCTGTGCAAGCCGCCTGCACCCTAATAGGTGTAGGCCGGGGCTCAGAACAAGTACAGATATAGCATCCATTTAGAGGTATATGGAGAAATCGGAGGTGACTAAAACACTCTTGGGAAACACGGGTTCTAAGGCTATACCGTGGACTATACACATACGAATACCACTTAGGACTCAATATTGAACCCAGCCTTCCACTGTTCTCACAGATTCATCATGAAAGTCTGGCCCTGGATGTTCCGCCATGTCCAGCTGCCTAGGGTGATGGAGGATCTAAACAGGATCTACAGTACTGACACTCTGGAGCAGTTTTAGCAAGCCGACACTAACCAGGGCCTATCAGTGCCACTACCTGTTTGAGGTGAGAACACTCTAGGATACACTCTAAAAAACGCTGGGTTGTTTTTTCAACCCAACTGCTGGGTTGAGGCTGTTGGATAGGACTTTGGGATGTTTTAACCCAAGTTTGGGTTGAAAATAACTCTCTTTTTTAACCCAGCGGGGTGGGTTGAGGACGCGGACGTGAAGGAGAGCACGCACATCACGTCAAAATCGTACGTCTCCAGTGCGAGCAGCCGCCATTTTCTCAGCATGATACACTCTAAAAAACGCTGGGTTGTTTTTTCAACCCAACTGCTGGGTTGAGGCGGTTGGATAGGACTTTGGGATGTTTTAACCCAAGTTTGGGTTGAAAATAACTCTCTTTTTTAACCCAGCGGGGTGGGTTGAGGACGCGGACGTGAAGGAGAGCACGCACGTCACGTCAAAATCGTACGTCTCCAGTGCGAGCAGCCGCCATTTTCTCAGCGTGATAGAAGCGAGAAGCGAGTGAAAGACTATGGTAAGTAACGTTAAATATTCAAAATGTAAAGTTATCTTTTATTGTTTACCCGGTTGTATGAAAGGCGGAAGGTTTTATGAAAGGCGGAAACAAAGGAGCTTAACGTTATATATATATATAAAAAAAACGGACGCGGTTTTCGCCTCGGACACGGAGGTCTTAACTGCCTCATGTAACGTTACTGAACGGAGGATGTACTTTTAATATAACGTCTGTGAATGTATTTTGTCATATTTACATAAGATTTTACATTATCTGTTCTCTTTGAGGCGTTAACAGACGGTTATGGTCACGGTTACGTTCATGTGAATTTGTCTTTTTTTTTCGCGGTTAAACTGAATGTATGTTTGTCTCCTAAAGGAAACGGCATTGTGTAGTAAAGACTAGCATAATTATTTTGAGGCTGTTGAAGTGGTAACTGTTAAAAGTATGTTTTACATGTAATATTTCAGACTTGTCCAGCTCCTGTCTTCATTGTCCTCGCGCTGAGAGTTAAAGACACAGAAGCTGTTTGTGTGAGGAGTCACAGACCTGTGTGAGGATGAGGAGGAGGTGTTCTTCTGAAGAGAGGGACAGACGGTTTAAGGAGAGTAAACTTCAGAATAACATCAAGTTATCTTTATTTTTACTAAGACTAAAATAATGTGTGTGTGTTTTTTAGATGTTGAAATCCAGAGACAAGATAACTTCATTCTTTTGAGACTGATGTAAGTTAAATTATTATTACTTTTTTTTTTTTTTTAAATTAATGTTTCTGTTGTGTCCTGCCTGTTAACTTCACATTTTGATGCAAAAACAGTGTGATTTTATATATATATATATATATATATATATATATATATATATATATATATATATATATATATATATATATATATATATATATATATATATAATATATATGTATGTATGTATATGTTAATATTTTATTGAAACCATTGATGTCCCTCTTTGCAGAACTCAAACTAACTGGAGTTAAGGACACACAAGTCTGCTTTTGTGAGGAAGTGGTTTTCTCAGCTTCTTCTGAAGAGAGGGAAAGATAGTTTAAGGCAAGTAAACTTCATAATTTCATGTTATCAGTTGTTGTTGTGTTTTACTAAGAGTAAAATAATGTTTGTTTTTTGTTTTTGTAGATGTTAAAAGCAAGAGACATGGGAGAGCATCATTCCTTTGAGATTTTATGTAAGTTATTTTTAGAAAATAAATTTTTCTGTTGTCTCCTGCCAGTTTACTTCACATTTTGATGCAACAACAGTGTGATTACGTGCTCCTTTCATTAAGACCATTGATGTCTGTGTTTTTCATTGCAGAACTCAAACCAACTTTGGAGTTGTCTGATTTGGAGAGTCATCATTCTTGGTCTTCCCTCTTAAAGGTAAAGTTCACACAAAAAATCATTTACTTGCCCTCAAGTCATTCCAAACCTATAAGACTTTTGTCTGTCTTTACAACATAAATTAATATATTTTTAGTTTTCTCATAATATTTGTTAATCCATTTATAGTTTAGATAATCAGTATTTTCAAGCTTCATAAATATAGAGTTATTGTAGAAGTAAATTCTGATATTTATATATGAATACATCTTAAATTATATGATAGCAAACATGTATGTTCAAAATAAAATACTGGTCTCCCAGACCAGGAATGGAGGACACAAAAAGAGAATATTAAATATATTCATATGTTTTCCAAAAAATTAACAGATTTTGTATGAGTCTGGAAAAACATGAGGAGAGTAAATTATAAACATTTTAATTATTTGGTGAACTAACGGTTCGAAGAGCAGCCCTCCATGTACGTGAATATTGTGAGGTATGTGAATGTCATGACTGTTTTAATGTTTCAGTAAAGAAGCTTTCTGAAAGCAATATTTATTCAAACAGTATTGCATGTCCTCACACTAGTGCTGCCATATAGCATTCTGGAGCCCTGTGGTGGACTGAGACCTTAAACAACCACACAAAGTGTTGAAACTTTAAAACCGATTATTTACCTATCCTTACGGATGTGAATACACCTCTACCTGAAAATGGATAGTTTAATTAAATGTTTAATTTTTTCAAATGTGTTTCTCTTAGGCCACTGATGAAGAACAGGCGGTGACTGGGATGAATCCTGGTCAGAGAGGAGTTCTTTCCCCTAAACTGATGCAGCGGTGGTTTTAAAGGAGGACGCTGCCCTGGATGATGTAGAAGATGTCACATGCTGTGCTGATGGGGTTTCTTCATGATTACATCAGTTATGCTAAAGAGATCATGAAAATTGACTGTGATGCATGATCTGTATTCATGGACTATGAAACAAACTGTAAGTGTATAATTTGTTAAAAAAAAAAAAAAAGTTAAATGCTTTTTCTGTGTTGTTTAGTAGAAGAGTTTACACTCTGTCATTCATACACCTGCTCACATTCTTTCACACACACACACACACACACACACACACACACACACACATGCGTCTGTTAAATGTTATAATATCAAAGTTAATGTTGTGATTTATTTGTGTACTGTCATGCCAGAATAGTTGGGAAAAAACCTAACTAATTGTAAATTTATTGTAGGGGTTTTCGTATATTTTTATACAATATATATACAATTGAACAAAGTCCAATTTGATCTTAAGTTATATTCATCAAATGTTCAATGCTTTGTTTATGAACTCTGTAGCTGTTAATGCCATCCTTTTCTGCATTTCTTCTAACATGTTACTTTTTGACTTTTCTCTTGTTTTTAATAAATATTTTCCTTTTGGTAATTATTATTTGTGTGTAAAAGTGATATTTAAAATGAACAAAATTTGTAGGTTTAATGCCTAGCTCAATTTGGGTTAATTTTAACGTAGAAATGCATTGTTTCCCCACATGGCTGCACTCTGCGAGTTTATTTTCTGCCAGCAGGAGGCGCTAATAGCGGGAGAGGTAGGTTTCTCCGGTAACGGCTGCAGAGCGGTGCTGAGCTCACAAACGCTGCCTTATCAAGCACATGCGAAATGATATCGAACATTTTCTAAATACAGTAGTTTTCTTTCTGAAATACAGTGATAAAAAAACACCCGCTCTGTTTTTTTAAACCCTGCAATATAGTCATTTTAAACCATAAAAAAGGCAACCCAGCAGGCTGGGTTAAATATGATAACCCAACTGGTTGGGTTAAAACAACCCAGCGCTGGGTCCGTTCCTTTTTGACCCAGCGCTGGGTTGTCAAAATAACCCAAATTGGGTTGTTTTCAACCCAGCAGTTTTTAGAGTGTAGAAGCGAGAAGCGAGTGAAAGACTATGGTAAGTAAATATTCAAAATTTAAAGTTATCTTTTATTGTTTACCCGGTTGTATGAAAGGCGGAAGGTTTTATGAAAGGCGGAAACAAAGGAGCTTAACGTTATATATATAAAAACGGACGCGGTTTTCGCCTCAGACACGGAGGTCTTAACTGACTAATGTAACGTTACTGAACGGAGGATGTACTTTTAATATAACGTCTGTGAATGTATTATGTCATATTTAGATAAGATTTTACATTATCTGTACTTTTTGAGGCGTTAACAGACGGTTATGGTCACGGTTACGCTCACGGTTACGCTCATGTGAATTAGTCTTTTTTTTTTCGCGGTTAAACTGAATGTATGTTTGTCTCCTAAAGGAAACGGCATTGTGTAGTAAAGACTAGCATAATTATTTTGAGGCTGTTGAAGTGGTTACTGTTAAAAGTATGTTTTACATGTAATATTTCTTGTCCAGCTCCTGTCTTCATTGTCCTCGCGCTGAGAGTTAAAGACACAGAAGCTGTTTGTGTGAGGAGTCACAGACCTGTGTGAGGATGAGGAGGAGGTGTTCTTCTGAAGAGAGGGACAGACGGTTTAAGGAGAGTAAACTTCAGAATAACATCAAGTTATCTTTATTTTTACTAAGACTAAAATAATGTTTTTTTGTTTTTAGATGTTGAAATCCAGAGACAAGATAACTTCATTCTTTTGAGACTGATGTAAGTTAAGTTATTATTATACTTTTTTTTTTTTTAATTAATGTTTCTGTTGTATCCTGCCTGTTAACTTCACATTTCTGTCTGTGTGTATATATATATATATATATATATATATATATATATATATATATATATATATATATATATATATATATATATATATATATATATATATATATATATATATGTATATATATATGTATGTGTGTGTATATATATATGTATGTATATGTTAATATTTTATTGAAACCATTGATGTCCCTCTTTGCAGAACTCAAACTAACTGGAGTTAAGGACACACAAGTCTGCTTGTGTGAGGAGGTGGTTTTCTCAGCTTCTTCTGAAGAGAGGGAAAGATCGTTTAAGGCAAGTAAACTTCATAATTTCATGTTATCAGTTGTTGTTTTTTTACTAAGAGTAAAATAATGTTTGTTTTTTGTTTTTGTAGATGTTAAAAGCAAGAGACATGGGAGAGCATCATTCCTTTGAGATTTTATGTAAGTTATTTTTAGAAAATAAATTTTTCTGTTGTCTCCTGCCGGTTTACTTCACATTTTGATGCAACAACAGTGTGATTACGTGCTCATTTCATTAAGACCATTGATGTCTGTGTTTTTTATTGCAGAAATCAAACCAACTTTGGAGATTTGGAGAGTCATTATTCTTGGTCTTCGCTCGCCTAACCTGATTTTACCAAGTGAGACATGTTCCTGGGACAACATCGTTGTTGACCCTGGAACAACATTGTGATTAACCAATCAGATTTGAAGAACCAGTTTATAGATTTTGTGAAGTTTATGCTTAAAATCAGTGTTTGGTGCTTGTACATCAGTGTCATTTATCTATCATTTCCTCTGATTTTAGGGATTACTCATGGTTAAGGTTAGGTTTAGGTGTAGGGATATGGTTAAGAATATATTTTTGGAGTAAAATGTTGTTCCAGGGTCAACAAAATATGTTGACCTAGGAACACATCGGACTTGGCAAAATCAGGACGTGCTCTTAGCTCTTAGAGGTAAAGTTCACACAAAAAATCATTTACTTGCCCTCAAGTCATTCCAAACCTATAAGACTTTTGTCTGTCTTTACAACATAAATTAATATATTTTTAGTTTTCTCATAATATTTGTTAATCCATTTATAGTTTAGATAATCAGTATTTTCAAGCTTCATAAATATAGAGTTATTGTAGAAGTAAATTCTGATATTTATATATGAATACATCTTAAATTATATGATAGCAAACATGTATGTTCAAAATAAAATACTGGTCTCCCAGACCAGGAATGGAGGACACAAAAAGAGAATATTAAATGTATTCATATGTTTTCCAAAAAATGAGCAGAGTTTGTATGAGTCTGGAAAAACATGGGGAGAGTAAATTATGAACATTTTAATTATTTGGTGAACTAACGGTTTGAAGAGCAGCCCTCCATGTACATGAATATTGTGAGGTATGTGAATGTCATGTCTGTTTTAATGTTTCAGTAAAGAAGCTTTCTGAAAGCAATATTTATTCAAACAATATCGCATGTCCTCACACTAGTGCTGCTATTATAGCCTCCAGGAGCGCTGTGGTGGACAGAGACATTAAACAACCGCACAAAGTGTTGAAACTTTAAAACCGATTATTTACCTATCCTTACGGATGTGAATACACCTCTACCTGAAAATGGATAGTTTAATTAAATGTTAAAATGTTTTTCAAATGTGTTTCTCTTAGGCCACTGATGAAGAACAGGCGGTGACTGGGATGAATCCTGGTCAGAGAGGAGAATCTTCTTTCCCCTAAACTGATGCAGCGGTGGTTTTAAAGAAGGACGCTGCCCTGGATGATGTAGAAGATGTCACATGCTGTGCTGATGGGGCTTCTTCATGATTACATCAGTTATGCTAAAGAGATCATGAAAATTGACCGTGATGCATGATCTGTGTTCATGGAATATGAAACAAACTGTAAGTGTATAATTTGTTAAAAAAAAAAAAGTTAAATGCTTTTTCTGTGTTGTTTAGTAGATGAGTTTACACTCTGTCATTCATACACCTGCTCACATTCTTTCACACACACACACACACACACATGCGTCTGTTAAATGTTATAATATCAAAGTTAATGTTGTGATTTATTTGTGTACTGTCATGCCAGAATAGTTGGAAAAAACCTAACTAATTGTAAATTTATTGTATGTGTTTTCGTATATTTTTATACAATATATACAATTGAACAAAGTCCAATTTGATCTTAAGTTATATTCATCAAATGTTCAATGCTTTGTTTATGAACTCTGTAGCTGTTAATGCCATCCTTTTCTGCATTTCTTCTAACATGTTACTTTTTGACTTTTCTCTTGTTTTTAATAAATATTTTGCTTTTGATAATTATTATTTGTGTGTAAAAGTGATATTTAAAATTAACAACATTTGTAGGTTTAATGCCTAGCTCAATTTGGGTTAATTTTAACATAGAAATGCATTGTTTCCCCACATGGCTGCACTCTGCGAGTTTATTTTCTGCCAGCAGGAGGCGCTAAGAGCGGGAGAGGTAGGTTTCTCCAGTAACGGCTGCAGAGCGGTGCTGAGCTCACAAACGCTGCCTTATCAAGCACATGCGAAATGATATCGAACATTTTCTAAATACAGTAGTTTTCCTTCTGAAATAGAGTGATAAAAAAACACCCACTCTGGTTTTTGAAACCCTGCAATATAGTCATTTTAAACAATAAAAAGGCAACCCAGCAGGCTGGGTTAAATATGATAACCCAACTGGTTGGGTTAAAATAACCCAGCGCTGGGTCTACAAATATCTGTCAGTGAGGCGCAACAAGCCAGCACCCAGGAGGATGCAACAATTCTAGTTGAGTGAGCTCACAACCTGAACACGGGCAGTGCACATCCTGTGCCTGATAACCCAGGCTTATGGCATCCACAATCCAGTGGGCCATCCTCTGGGTAGAGACAGAATTGCCCTTCTGCTGGCCACCGTAACAGGCAAAGAGCTGGTCTGAGGTCCTGAAGCTTTGTGTCTGGTCTACGTTGCATCTAAATGCTTGGATGGGACAGAACAAAGCCAGGGCTGGGTCTGCCACCTCCAGGGGCAGTGCTTGCAGTTTCACCACTTGGCCTTTGAAGGGTGTAGTGGGAACCTTGGGCACATAGCCAGGCCGGGGCCTCAAGATTACCTGGGAGTTAGCCGGACCAAATTCTAGGCATGAATCGTCGGCCGAAAATGCATTCAGGTCCCCTACCTTGATGGAGGCAAGTGCAAGCAGTTTTCAATGAAAGAAAATTTTGCTCAACTAAATGCTAAGGATCGGATGGGCCCTGCTGTCGTGATTTTATCACTAGAGTCAGGTCCCAAGAGGGTACAGAGGGGGGCTGGGAAGGATTTAACCTCCTGGCCCCTCAAAGGAACCTGATGATGAGGTCATGCTTAGCTAAAGACTTCCCATTCATGTGGTCACGGTATGCAGCAGTAGTGGCTACCTGGACTTTGAGGGTGGAGGGAGACAACCTTCGCTCCAGCCCTTGCTGCAGAAAGGAAAGCACGACCGCAATCGGCATCTTCTGGGTCCCACTCGGTGAGAAGAACACCACTTGCCGAACAGGTTCCACTTCAAGGTGTAAGCGTATCTCGTAGATGGTGCTCTTGCTGAAGTGATGGTGTTCACTACCTCTTGGTCTAGGTCACCTAGAACCTCTGCATCCTATCCAGGGTCCAGAGATGGAGTTTCCAAATGTTTGGATGTGGGTGGCAAATTGTGCCACACTAAGGCACCACTAGTAATATTTGCTCCTCGTTCTCCCAAACTTCGCACAGTGTCCTAGGGGAAATGCATATTTGCATAGGCCCTGTGGCCAAATATGTGCCAGTCTGTCCATGCTTAGTGTCCCCTCAATAGAAGAAATAGAACAAAAAGCAGTGAGAGGCCTCTGGAGAAGCAAACATGTCTACCTGAGTGTCTCCGAACCATCTCCAAATCAGCTGGACCATCAGATGATAGAGTCATCATTCTTCTGGGGAGGTGGTGGTCAAGTTGCGACATGCGACGTTATGCAATGTTAAAAACGTAAATGTTTAAAAATGTGGAAACCATTCCACATGCATCACAACATCTCCTGACTCCATTATCAACTCTGAAGCACATGCTGATTGATGGATTAGCATTACTCAACACTACTTACTACCTTCCAACAACACTACTGTACATTCAATGAAGGTAAAATAGTAAAAAAAAACATAATTCATTTAAATGGAATTGGTATTGAAACCTAAAAATGTGTATACTGTTATATATGTTGAATTTTGACAATGCCAACCTTTAAATGAAGTTATAGTAAGTAATAAACAGGATTGAGCATTGAGTAGTTAAGTATTGTGCATTTTTCCTTACCACTATTTTTTTAATAGAATGAAGAAATTCCTTGCAGATTGGTTCTTTTCAAAACCAGAACCTTTTCTGAATAAAAACAGGTTCTCAGTTCCCAACCCTAATAATAATATACTGTAAAGGCCTCGAATGAAGATGAGGTTTAAAGCAATATTTTATTAAATCAAGCAAATTCACAGAAATATTGCCGCTTATAAACAAAGAGCTTGAAAATGGTTCTAATGCAACATGTAATCCAAGTGCTGTGAGCAGCTTTGCACAAGTGTTCTGATGGTTAAGTGTTTCCCGTAAAGGATGTCACAAACCAGATCACATAAATTCCGGTATGCCATTTTTTCCAATGAAATTCAACAGACTTGTCACATCGTGTCTTCAACTGCCGAACACACGTTTCCCACGACTGTATGTGCACTCAGGCCTTTGATAACTGTGCACTTTCGTTTTGTCTGACTGTACATGTACCAGCACCGTGCAGCACCTGTCGCCACGTAATTACATTATATTTGCCCCATATTGTCATTCAATTTTTTTTTACGATCACTATGACAATTTTTTCAATACTTATAACAATTTACCTAAACTCTTAACCAGTGCTTTAAGTGGGCCTGAACGCACCGGTACTCAGTACCGCCACTTCCAAATATAGCTCTTGAGCGTACCGCCACTTCTCCGTGCGCCCAGAACGTGCTTTTAGCGTACCGGTACGCTTGGACATCTGTTTTAATAGAGGTTTTAATCCTTTGCCTGCGCTGCCGCTTTTCAGAGCGCCCTTCACAATGCAAGCTTCCTCGTCTCACCGAGAGCAGAGACTACATTACCCATACACCCTTGAGTTTTACAAGTGAAAAGCGCATGCGTCGTGACAGTCCCGAAATCTAAACTGTTTTCCCGAATCTGGCCCTATTTGTCCCGAAAATTACACTAAAGCAAGATCTTGAGTAGTTATTGTCTGATAAACATTAAAAACTGTCTGCGGAGGTTGAGTCGTTCTGCAAACAGCCCACGCCGGCTGCTCATTGGATGCAGCATCGGTTTTCTAAGTTAAAAAAAAAATACCGTAGGCGGCTAGGCACGAATTTAGATATTCATTTATCGAATTAATCTATATCCACAAAGACAATACGACCTTTATGTCCCCTTTTTCTTTTAAAGGCTTGATGAAGAGAGCGCAAGTTGCTGCAGCTGCGAGGAGGACAGCGATGCACGCGTACAGGAGTGATTGACAGTTCGTGGCACTGTGTACAAAAAAATAAGTTTAAGCTCATTAGTGTTAGCGTTACAGAAAGGTCTGAGTTACGCACTGTTACAACAGTCATTGTTTTTTTTTTCTTTTTACAATGACATTTGAGTTCATGATTTTAATGTTGTTGTTTTTTATGTGGCAGACTAAAGAGTAATGACAGACGGTTGATCTTTGAATAAAAATGTGTTTAGTTAAGGTTTGAAATTCATTATCTTTTATTATAGGCTACGAAGTCTAATATTATAAGCCCCCCATCCCGTCACCCAAGACCGCAGACAGCCCCCTGAAATACACCTACAACACACTACTGACAAAACAGTTAATTTCATGCTCAAAATCACGCATTGCAAACAAAACTCCTACACTAATTTTCTAATAACAATAATACACTAACACAATACACTACATCTACCAAAACAATGCATGTCTCAATTTAAAATTATTATTCCTAAACACTAACACATTCTCTTTCATCAGGAACATTTAGTCAATCATATCACAATATCATAAAAACGCTTACATCAAATAGAATTACAGAACCTGCATTATTTTAGGTGTCAGGTCTGACATTATACAATAGACAGTATATTGCTTTATCATAGATTGTGTTTTACACTACAGGTTCTTTTTCTTTTTGGGTTTAGTAAATGCATGTATTTTGTTTATTTTGCTGCAGAAATTCAATGCAAAATTTGAATGACCCACATGTAAATGAGCTCGCATGTAGCTACTGCGGAGTTAGTGTTCCGGCTAGGACGGGAATATGCTTTTCATGTAAATACAGTCATTGTTACAAGGATCTTTTATTGTCACGTGGAGGGATACTTGTTGTAAGGCATGCAGATAAATGCTTCTAATTGACAGCCTATAACTGTGCAAGGGGGTGTGTATTTTTACAGTGCATATCTACCTAAACTTTAGGAAGTAAGTAGCCTACATGTTATTTCTTACAAAGTCTTACACCAACCACTAGAGCTACAAGGAGGGAAGGAGAGTAAGTTTATCTTAGCACATTTTGTTTAACCGGAGCTTGTGTGGAAGATGTGAGGCTATGCCATCAGCAGTGGAGAGTGTGTACTGTAGGGAGGTTGACGCCTCTTGGTCCCTTGTCCAAAACCTAGATCCCCATAAGACATTACCTGCCCCACACTCCATCCAGGGTTTGAAGCATCCCTTTGAGCATGGCCCTCTCCAAGCCAGCAGACCAGAGTAGGTTTTGAGCAAAATACTTCACACTGCAATTTAAAGAACCAGCTTTTCTACACCAAAATAGTAAATCCGGTTAATCAGGTTTTTAAACTCAGTGGTTTCCATATACTTACTATAAAAACAACTTTGGTGTTGTGTAGTACAGTAGAATATCAGCCAACAGGACATTACTTTGAAAACATGGTATGATCAAAATGTAATTATGTCCCAATCTCCACCACAGGCAGTTCCGAAACAAGAGCATACAGGCAGGTTGTCCGCTGGGCGTACGGAGTACTAGGCAGGAACATTAGGAAAGCCCTACCTTCATGTGTTGTGTCAGCAATAAAGAGGCAGTTTGCAGAGGAGGGACAAACATACAAAGGTTTCCAGTGGCCCCTCTTGGAAGACGATTAATACATTCATAGTGAAACAAACTGTACTGGTAAAATTGATCTTTCATTACATGTTAAAACATGAGTGTCGTGCGAGATGGAGGCTGACTGCCT